>NC_087177.1:21270359-21295359 GCF_035594125.1 Scylla paramamosain
ACCTAACCTAATGTAGAAAAAACTTCACCTAAATGAACCTCACCTATAATATCCTAAATTAACCTAACCTAAATTAAGCAAAGCTGGCCTAACCTAACCTAACATAACCTAACTTAACCTAACCTAACCTAACATAACGTAACATCACCTAAACTACCCTAAACTAACACTAACAACCTAACCTAAATTAACCTAACCTAACCTAACTTAACCTGACCTGACCTAATCTAACCTAACTTCTCCTTACTTGAATTACATTCAAGTATCGATCAGTCAGTGGAGCCGAGGCTTGCTGGTTTTTCCCATCCTTCACAACCCAACCGACACATATACACACACACACATTCTCTCTCTTTCTCTCTCTCTCTCTCTCTCTCTCTCTCTCTCTCTCTCTCTCTCTCTCTCTCTCTCTCTCTCTCTCTCTCTCTCTCTCTCTCTCTCTCTCTCTCTAACTCCCTTCGTGATTTCTGGCATCTACCCAAAATGTATCTCCAATAACTTTGCTGCTTCTTCTTTCCCTACTCTATTTCAACCAGATGGCACCACTGCTATCGCATCTATTTCTAAAGCTGAAATCTTTGCTCAAACCTTTGCTAAAAATTCTACATTGGACGATTCTGGGCTTGTTCCTCCCTCTCCTCCACCCTCTGACAACTTCATGCCTATTAAAATTCTTCGCAATGATGTTTTCCATGCCCTCGCTGGCCTAAACCCTCGGAAGGCTTATGGACCGGATGGGGTCCCTCCTATTGTTCTCCGAAACAATGCCTCCATGCTTGCACCTTGCCTATTCAAATTCTTTCAGCTCTGTCTGTCAACATTACCTTTCCTTCTTGCTGGAAGTTTACCTACATTCAACCTGTTCCTAAAAACGGTGACCGTTCTAATCCCTCAAACTACCATCCTATTGCTTTAATTTCCTGCCTATCTAAAGTTTTTGAATCTATCTTCAACAGGAAGATTCTTAAACATCTATCACTCCACAACCTTCTATCTGATCGCCAGTATGGGTTCCGTCAAGGCCGCTCTACTGGTGATCTTCTGGCTTTCCTTACTGAGTCTTGGTCATCCTCTTTTAGAGATTTTGGTGAAACTTTTGCTGTTGCCCTGGACATAATTATCAAAAGCTTTTGATAGAGTCTGGCACAAAGCTTTGATTTCCAAACTACCCTCCTACGGTTTCTCTCCTTCTCTCTGTTTACTTCATCTCAAGTTTCCTTTTTGACCGTTCTATTGCTGCTGTGGTAGACGGTCACTGTTCTTCTCCTAAATCAATTAACAGTGGTGTTCCTCAGGGTTCTGTCCTGTCACCCACTCTCTTCTTATTATTCATTAGTGATCTTCTAAACCAAACTTCTTGTCCTATCCACTCCTACGCTGAAGATACCACCCTGCACTTTTCCACGTCTTTTCATAGACGTCCAACCCTTCAGGAGGTAAACATATCACGCAGGGAAGCCACAGAACGCCTGACTTCTGATCTTTCTAAAATTTCTCATTGGGGCAGAACAAACTTGATATTGTTCAATGCCTCAAAAAATCAATTCCTCCATCTATCAACTCGACACAACCTTCCAGACAACTATCCCCTCTTCTTCAATGACACTCAACTGTCCCCCTCTTCTACATTGAACATCCTCGGTGTGTCCTTTACTTATAATCTGAACTGGAAACTTCACATCTCATCTCTAGCTAAAACAGCTTTTATGAAGTTAGGTGTTCTGAGACGTCTCCGCCAGTTTTTCTCACCCCCCCAGCTGCTAACTCTGTACAAGGGCCTTATCCGTCCATGTATGGAGTATGCTTCACATGTCTGAGGGGGGTTCCACTCATACTGCTTTTCTAGACAGGGTGGAATCAAAAGCTTTTCGTCTCATCAACTCCTCTCCTCTAACTGACTGTCTTCAGCTTCTCTCTCACCGCCGCAATGTTGCATATCTAGCTGTCTTCTACCGCTATTTTCATGCTAACTGCTCTTCTGATCTTGCTAACTGCATGCCTCCCCTCCTTCCGTGGCCTCGCTGCACAAGACTTTCTTCTTTCTCTCACCTCTATTCTGTCCACTTTTCTAACGCAAGAGTTAACTAGTATTCTCAATCATTCATCCCTTTCTCTGGTAAACTCTGGAACTCCCTGCCTGCTTCCGTATTTCCACCTTCCTATGACTTGAATTCCTTCAAGAGGGAGGTTTCAAGACACTTATTCATCATTTTTTGACCACTGCTTTGACGCCTGTATGGGACTGGCATTTCAGTGGGCATTTTTTTTATTACATTTTTGTTGCCCTAGGCCAGTGTCCTTCCTACATAAAAAAAAAAAAAAAATAGTAGTAGTAGTAGCAGTAGTAGTAGTAGTAGTAGTAGTAGTAGTAATGCTATTTTTCATATATTTAGTAATTTTTTTTTTCATATTAATATTTATATTTATATTTTTTTGTTTTGTTTTGACATTCATACGAATGCTATAAAGGTGAAGCATAGAAATTTATTTGATAAATAATTAATTTATATATCTATTTATTTTGATTTTTTTAATTAATTAATTAATATATTTTTATTATTATTATTTTTTTTTTATGTCTCTATGATAAGCAAAGCATTATAGACCTTATGAAAGCACATATCCTCTAGAGTCTTGCCCTACAAAAGATTCTGTAAAGTAAAAAATAAAGGGAATAAGTGTCAGTGACGTTTGATGAATAGAGGAAGGCGTGGCAGAAATTACCATAAAACGTGTATAAATGAACATTTATCTTCCTCGTATTTTCCAACTTGCGTTTGCTTCTTGAAAATTTAACTGGGTGGGTCATATAGCAGACATATTGTTCTTTCCTCCATTGTAGTTTGTTTCCAGCAAGCCCCCTAAATAAAGTTTCTGTTTTTTTTTTTTTTTTTTTTTTTTAAAGAAATGAGGAATTACATTCTAACGCTGATCACTGAGCGGAGCGTAGACGAGCTGCTATCCTCAAGGACGTTACCTCTCTCTCTCTCTCTCTCTCTCTCTCTCTCTCTCTCTCTCTCTCTGTCTCTTAGTGAAGAAGAATTAACATGAGTAAATAAGACTTTAAATAAAAAGAATATATATATATATATATATATATATATATATATATATATATATATATATATATATATATATATATATATATATATATATATATATATATATATATATATTCAAAGACAATGAATATCCTCTGGGGAAGGGGTGACGATCCTTATTTAACCCTTAATTTCAGTTGAATTTTGACAAGTCTACGTTAAAATGTTTCCATTTTTCTGCAGTGATAAAGAAAGTAGAGGGGTAGCTAATATATTTAGTTGTTAATTGTATCTTTTTTCTTTCTTTTTTTCATTTATTCTTTTATTAATTTTTCTTTTCATTGCTTAATTATGCATTATGCCGACACTGCAGGTTACAATTGCAGATATTGCAAGTATTTTTGACACAATACAAGCACATCCAGCTAAACTATTGCTACAGTATAGAGAGAGTATTTCGATTACATACCTTATTCTTCATCTTCTTTTCTTCTTTTTTTTTTTTTTATAAATATAATAATAAATAAATAAGTAAATAGGTATTGTCAAATAAAATCGTCGAGATTACGCAGGGGTTTCGGGCAATACTTGGATGGGTGACTACACAAGCCTCATCAGTCTGAAAAAAAAAAAATAAATAAATAAAAAATAAGAATAAGAATAGGGAGAATGAACGAAAATTTTAAGTAATAAAGATAACAGTAAGAATTATTATAACAAGAATAAGAAAAATTACAATAAAGGAATATAAAAAAAAAAGAAAGAAAGCATCCCATGTCTTTCTTCCTAATTGTCATAGAAGGGTGAATTCTTTTGTATATTTTCCAACATTTCCAATACAACGATATGAATGGGGGAAGAAAGAATAAGAATAATAGAAAGAAGGCCTCCCAACACCTAGTTCTCCGGTCTTGGCCAATTAGCTAACGGCGGGATCAGCGCAGTTAAGCAGGGGGTCCGGGAAGAACTTGGATGGGTGACCACAAAAGCCTCATCTCTCTGAGAATAGAAAAAAATAGCAATAAGAATGAGGAGAATGAACGAAAAACGAAAATAATAAAATAACAATTTCAACTATAATAAAAATAAGAAGATTAAGAATAAAAAGAACAAAAATAAGGGAAAAAAGTAATAATACGAGTATATCTCTCTTGCTAATTGTCGTAGAATTATGAATGAAGGGTTAATTTTAGTGCATATTTTCCAACATTTTCAGCACAACAATGCAACAACAATACAGGAAAGAATAAGAATAAGAGAAATAAGCCCTCCCAACACCTTGTTCTCCGCTCTTGACCAATCAGCTGACGGCGGGATCAGCAAGGTTAAGCAGGGGGTCCGGGCAGAACTTGGATGGGTGACCGCACAAGCCTCATCTCTCTAAAAGTAGGATAAATAAGAATAAGATAAGGAAGAATAATAAAAAAAAAAATGAAAATAATAAAGATAACAATATTAATTATGACAAGAATAAGAAAAAAATAGAATAAAAAGAATGAAAAAAATAAGAATATCACAACTTTCTTGCTAATTGTCTTAGAATTTTAAATGACATGTCAGTTCTGCTGTATATTTTCCAAGATTTGTTATGAATGAGGGAAGAAAGAATAAGAATAAGAATAAGAATATGAAAAAAATGAATTAGACTAACAATAATGATCACATCTTTCATGCGTGACTGCGTGGGCGATGAGCCTCACTGGACGTTTCTGACCAATCACAAGGCAGGGTTGGAGTCGTCGGGCCCACCCGATTCATATATAAAGGGATTTTGTGGGAAGCGCGGGCAGACTCAGCTGAGTGTTCGTTGTGAGTTGTTGTTACCACAACTATGGCATGTACCAAGCAAACGGCTCGCAAGTCCACTGGTGGCAAGGCGCCCCGCAAGCAGCTCGCAAGTCTGCTCCAGCCACTGGAGGTGTCAAGAAACCCCACCGTTACAGGCCTGGAACCGTTGCTCTCCGTGAGATCCGCCGTTATCAGAAGAGCACTGAGCTGCTTATCAGGAAACTGCCTTTCCAGCGCCTGGTGCGTGAAATTGCTCAGGATTTCAAGACTGACCTCCGCTTCCAGTCCTCTGCTGTCATGGCTCTCCAGGAAGCTTCCGAGGCTTACCTCGTGGGTCTGTTTGAGGATACCAACCTGTGCGCCATCCATGCCAAGCGCGTGACTATCATGCCAAAGGACATCCAACTGGCTCGTCGCATCCGTGGCGAGCGTGCCTAAGAAGTCATCCACGAATGATCTTCATAACAGCAATATCTAGGCCCTTTTTAGGGCCAAACATCTCTTTCATTAAAGAATTTTCATAGACAATCTGTTTGGTTTTGTGGAAGAAAATATTTATTTTCCATCTTTCAGTATCAGGTTAATAATTAACTTTCGACTTTCAACTCAATATCCTTCCCCCCTTTTTTTTTTTTTTATATTATTATTATTATTCCCTCTTCCATGGCCATATCTCTTTCACTTGGGAGAATTTTTATCTTTCTTTATCTCTATTTTTTTTTTATCTTTTCTTTATCTCCACAGAATAATAATCACGATAATAATAAGCATAATAATAATAATAATAATAATAATAATAATAATAATAATAATAATAATAATAATGATACAATAATTATTATAATAATAATCATAATAAAAACAACAATATTAATATTATTAATAATGATAATAATAATAATAATAATAATAATAATAATAATAATAATAATAATAAAAATAATAATAATAATAATATTAATAATAATAACAATAATTATAATAATAATGCATTTGTCTATATCGTATCTTTTTTCCTTTTCAAGTGTGGCTCCAATGGAGCCGGGTATTATTTTATACTGGCAGCAGTATACTGGCCGCCTGTTTACTTGGAGGAGGTATACTTGGTAACAGCCTTGGTGCCTTCAGAAACAGCGTGTTTTGCCAGTTCACCAGGCAGAAGAAGACGGACAGCGGTCTGGATTTCCCGGCTGGTGATGGTGGAGCGCTTGTTATAGTGTGCCAGGCGGGATGCCTCGGCAGCGATGCGCTCGAAAATGTCATTCACGAACGAGTTCATGATTGACATGGCCTTGGAGGACACGCCAGTGTCTGGGTGGACTTGCTTGAGCACCTTGTAGATGTAGATGGAGTAGCTCTCCTTCCTCCTGCGCTTCTTCTTCTTGTCGCCCTTGGCAATGGCCTTCTGTGCCTTGCCAGCTTTCTTGGCAGCCTTTCCTGATGCTTTGGGAGGCATAGTGTCGCCGTACTGCTGTGAGAACGAGTGTGCGTTTTCAAAGTTTCAAAGTTTCAAAGTTTATTGAGTAAAGTTGGGGGAGATACAAAATAGGGGGGGGGGGGGAAGTACAGAGTAAGAGATACAGAAATAAGTCAAAGTACAAAAGTTGCCGGGCGATCCGACCTGCTATTATTATACATATTAGAAACTATATTTAATATGAAAGTTTACATGTTGTTTGAAGCTTATATGGGGGTATTTATTTCTTTACATATTGTATATATCCTTAAAGTAACATATTTATATTGTGAGATGATGTAGGATGTTTATTTACAATGGGAAATAAATTACTTAATTTTTACATAATACATTTTTACATTAATACATAATAGACTTATTTATAAAGTGGTTCCGGGTTAGGGGTCCGTTCCAGCGCCCACAAGCTTCTGGGAAACCATGAGTGCTGCGACTGTGGCGCTGCTTTATGGAGCTGTCTCAGGGTCCGGTACTGCTCCCAGTCCTCCTCGGCCATGCGCTGCCACATCTGTGCCGCTTGTTGGTGTAGACGTATGTTGACCGGGGGGGTGTCTGAGTCCATATGAAGGGATTCAGAGCTCTTGAAATCATCCCACCGGACGCCAGCCGCAATCCGAAGTGCAGCATTTTGTACTCTCTGGAGGCGGCGGTGGGCAGTCTGGGTGAGGGCATGTAGAGGGACAGGTGGGTACGTTAGGACAGGCAGCACCATGGTCTTGACCAGGTGGAGCTTGACCTTGCTGTCCAGCTCTCGAAAACGTCGGAGGAGGGCCAAGACAGCCTTGCCCCTCTCCACCCTCTGGGAGATGTGGGCCGAGTACCCTCGCCCTGAGACGTGAAGGCCCAGTAGTTTCCCGCTGGGGCTGAACTCGACGGCTTCCTCATCGACCAGCAGAAGTTTAGGGTTCTGCGTGGCTGGTGCTATGACTGAGAATTTAGCCATGTTTGTTCTTATTCTCCATTCTTCCTCGAACGTGCTGACTCGCGTAATTTCCCGCCCGGTCCTCGCATTTAGCATCAGGCGCGACCTTCCTGGATGGAAGACTACCTGGGAGACGTCGTCCGCATACTGGACGTTTATTCCTTCCTGGGAGGCAGGACAGTCTCCTGTGAATATGGTATATAGCGTCGGGGAGAGGACACTTCCCTGTGGCACCCCTGTCTGCAGCGGGAAGGGCGGTCCGCTGTAGGTGCCGACACGCACTCTGGCACTCCTATCGTCCAAAAAGTCGCAGAGAAGGCGCTCGACAGGGCCCGGGAGCCCCAAGTGCAGCACCTTGAACTTAAGCCCCAAGTGCCACACTTTGTCGAACGCCTTGCTTACATCTCTGAGTACTAGGTTGCACCGATGTCCCAGTGCCTGGTGGAGTGCCAGAGTCTCTGTTGCCACAGCTATGGCGTGCGTCGTGCCTCTTCCCCGACGGAAACCATATTGTGCCGTGTTGTACAGGTGTCCCTCATCCAGGTGGTCACGCAGCCTCCTGCCGATGACCCTCTCGAACATTTTTCCTGGCACCTCCAGGAGGGAGATGGGCCGATAGCTGTCCGGTTGTGTTAGAGCCTTGCCAGGCTTGGCTATCATCTTCATCTCCGCTTCTTTAAGCCCGTCTGGAAAATAACCTGCCGACAGGGCAGAGTTAAAGATGTCCCGGAGTCGAGCAAGAGCAGGAGGTGGGAGGTGGGCGAGAATTGTCCTGTTGATCCCACTGCTGCCAGGGCAGGTGGGCTTGCTTGACCTAATGGCTGCTTTTAGCTCTTCTAGGGAGATGAAGCAGGTGAGTGGGGAGTCACCCGCCAGCCTCGTGGGGTCCGCTTCCTGGTGCGGAGTGGTGTGATGTCTGTGGACTGCAAGGTAATCCAGCACCATGTCATTGTCCTCATAGTCCTCGTCGTCGTCTTGGAAAACTGTTTCCCATTTCCTAGTAAATAGTCTGGCTTTGTCAACATTACTGTAGTGTCTTTGTCCGTTCCTGTCAAGTAGGTATGAGTCTTGTCCTTTTGTTCGTCCAGATAGGCGTTTGACCTGAGCCCAGAACCTCCTGGGCTCCTTGCACCTTGAAGCCAGACCCTCCAGAGTCCGTCCCCAGTGTCGCCTGGCTTCGTCTCTCCTTAATTCATGGAGCGTAAGTCTAAGTCTAACGTATCTTCTATAGTCGTCGTTCGTCCAGCCATGAAGTTGTGCTCTTTGTCGCAGTGCATTGAATTGTATCCTTGTCATCTGTGTTTGTCTAGTCGGTCTTGGGGCAGGTTCTAGTCTGTACTGTGTTTTTGGTATGTGTCGGTCCGCAGTGTCTTTTACCTTTGTCATCCAGTCCGCTAGTGCTGTGTCTATCTCCTCGAGACTCGCTCGGGAGATGTCAATTGCGTCTGTCATGTCTAAGCTTTCGTCCTCCTGAAAGGAGTCCCAGTCAACCCTATGAAAGGAGTAAGAAAGGGGGGTCGGAGTGAGAATAGGAGAAGTTGAAATGTCAATAATGATTGGTATGTGATCACTACTAGTTAGCGGGCCAGGGGAGAGAGAATGAGCATAGTGGAAGGTTTGATTGGAGAAGACAATGTCAGGTGAAGTGGAGGAGAGAAGTCCATAGTAGGTCGGAAAATTAGGGCCAATGTGTCTCGCGGTTTGTCGTCTAAAATAGTCCGTGAGATCACGGCCTACCTGATTCGTAGTACCATACCCTAGTGTCTGGTGTCAGGCGTTCAAGTCTCCTGCGAAAAGCATCGGTGTCTGCCTACGTATGAGTCTCATGAAATCGGGGTGGGGGATGTACTGTCGTCTAGGAGGTAAATATGTAGTTGCAATTGTCAAGGTCCCATCGAATGTCTCTATGTCAACAGCTAAGGTGTCAGAAAGAAAGTCATCCTGAATTCTGTGAGTGAGCGAGCATCTGACTGCTATCGCCACTCCATCATTTTGCTCACCACTAGAGTTCATCTGGTGAACTCGAAATCCAGGAATCCTAAGTCTGTTTTCGTCTGGTAGTCCGTGTCCGTTAATTAGTATGACGTCCGGGTCAAACTGTCGGTAAGTGTTACATAAGTCGTACTTACGAGTCGTCCAGTGTAATACATTGTGCTGGATTACCTTGAGTCGCTGCATTATGCTGTCTGGGTCTTCTTCTTCCTTCCTCTCCTCTTCTTGAGTGATGGCTCTGAAGAGGTGAAGGGTCCAGATGGCATGGTATCGAAGACTGCGTCCCGTACTGAAGTGAGGAGGTGATCCACAGGGCGGTCCATTTTCCTGAGGCGATCTATAACAAGGTCGTAGTCACTGGCACTGAGGTTATGACGGATCTTGTAGCGTCCTTCCCTTACCCCTCTTTCCATATGGGGGAAGGT
Source organism: Scylla paramamosain (assembly GCF_035594125.1). Taxonomy (NCBI): domain Eukaryota; kingdom Metazoa; phylum Arthropoda; class Malacostraca; order Decapoda; family Portunidae; genus Scylla; species Scylla paramamosain. The sequence goes on from NC_087177.1 coordinate 21,280,002, forward strand.
GCGAGTTCGGGGCCACATGTCGGTGTTTTTCTTTACGATGACAACCTCCAGTCCATTAACTTCCTCGTCCGAGTGGTCGTCCTCGCTGTCACTTCCTGCTGGAGATGTGGAGTCCCCGTCTGAGTCTTCCTGTACCTGGAGTGTGTTTTCCGCGCTAATTCTTTCGGCTGTGACTGCCTGTTCTTGTTCGACGACACTTCTCTGGGGAGGGACGGGGGCACTTTTTCCTGCAGTCAGGGCTGTGATAAGGGCTGCCGTGTTCTTGATAGGCGCAAGTTTAACCTCAGGGATCCCATTTTTTGCCAAGCTCTCGGAAAGAGTTTTTTAGAAGGATCCTGGCTCTGCTACATTGGCCAGATGTGCATGTAGGAGGCACATTAAGCCGGTCATGTGTTGGCCAGTTGAGTCAGGGATACCATTAGTGGTTGTAGCCTGTGCATAGGTTGTAGTTGCTCCTTGTATCCTCTTCTGTCTCAGGCTATTTTGTTTTTCCTTGAGGGCTTGCTTCCTCACCATGCATTTCATTGCCGTCGCATGGTGTGCTTCGTTACAGTTGATGCATCTTCGTTCCTGGGTTCTGCATTCCCAGTGCTGATGCCCCTCCTTGGCACAATTGGAGCACATTGAGTACCCCTGGGGTTTGTTACAGAGCCTTGTAACATGATCCTCCACTGCATAACAACGGTTACACGTTATGAGCTCTATGTACTCTTCTTGGTGCACTTGGGATGGGGGGATAGACATGCAGAACATCAACAGTCCCGTTTCAGTAGCTTTCTTGGCCATGTCACTCGTCTCGAAGGTGATCTTCACATTCTTGGTGCGTGGGAACTTGTAAACTTCTTGCACTTTTGCCCAACTCTGTTCCTTTTCGACTTCGTCCAGGATTTCGTTTGCATCATGCTCGTACACAAGATCGTCCAGTCTAGTGCAGACCACCGATCGTTGAGCCCGAAGGGTAGGGGGCATGAGTGCGCTGAAGCCATCCTCGGTGAGTTTCTCATGTTTCCCAGAGCTGAAGATTAAGTCAGCATCTTGCATTGATCCTGTGATCACAATTATGGCATCACGTGCTGGGATCAGACGGGTAATCTTCACCTCTGGGGCCAGAATATGCAGGAGCCTTCGCCGAGTGGCGAGGTCATTGGCCCGGGCATGCTTTATTCGCACCCGAGTCATTGCTGCTAAGTAGTGCCTTATCCAGGGCCAAGCATTTCTCCGCGCGGTGAAGGGGGTGGCACTGAGGGTCACTGAGGGTCACAGGACAGGGAACACTAGGGCGGAAACACTGGGACGAGGGGGGGTGGGGGGTGGGGGGGTTGGGGTGGGGGTGAGGGTGGGAGGGTAGGGAGGGTGGGGGTGGGAGGGTAGGGGTGGGAGGGTGGGGGTTGGGGGTGGGGAAGGGGAGGGTAAGAGGGCACACTGGGACAGGGAGTTCAATCCTGGTCACTGTGGATTGGCGGGAAGGACATCGCGGCACTATGGAACACGTCACTGAGACACTGTGGGGTTGTGGGGGGTAGGGGTAGTATTCCTGGGCACTGGGGGATTAATCCTGGGCACTGTAGAAGGGTGGGTAGCACATCACGGCACTCGGGAGAACGTCACTGTGGGGTGAAGGGGATTATTCCTGGGCACTGGGAAGAGGGGGGGGGAAGAGGGCAGTACATCCTGGGCACTGTGGTGGGAAAGGGGGGAAGGGGTTATCGCCTGGCACTGTAGTGGTTGAGAACACTTCTGGAGACTTCTCACTGCTGCGTTGAGTTGTTTGTGGAGGCCTGGTCTTCGCTTGGTGAGTGTGTAGACTGTTGCTGGCACTGGCACTTGTAGCTCATCCTTGTGGCACGCTGGCACTGGAGTGGCACTGGAGTGGAGAGGGCAATTGCCTGCCACTGTGTGGTGGCAGAAGTGGATGATGGGGGCCTGGGTGCCGAGGGAGAACCGGTGGAAGCGATGCGATAAAGGCCAAGGAAGTTTCCTTCTTTTTCGGGTCGTGCGTTTTCCCAGTTGAAAAGTGGTATATATATTAGCGTGCCTACTCAGGATCAGGAGTCGCCACATCAGCGAGCGTCCTGATTGGTCCAGACGCGCTCTGGGGCGATCTGATCTCGCGTATATATAGCCGTTTTTCCCAAAATTCACTACTTGCTCGCAGAGCTACCGACGAGGTTAGAGTACTCGCGCTCCTCATTTATCACCACCAACAACAACTACTACTACTACTACTACTACCACAACATCCATTATCATGTCTGGACGCGGCAAGGGAGGAAAGGTGAAGGGAAAGTCAAAGTCCCGTTCCAGTCGTGCTGGACTCCAGTTCCCGGTCGGCAGGATTCATCGCCTTCTAAGGAAAGGCAACTACGCCGAGCGCGTGGGTGCTGGTGCCCCCGTGTACCTTGCGGCAGTTATGGAGTACCTGGCTGCTGAAGTCCTTGAGCTTGCCGGCAATGCCGCCCGTGACAACAAGAAGACTCGCATCATCCCACGTCACCTGCAGCTGGCCATCCGCAACGACGAGGAACTTAACAAGCTCCTCTCCGGAGTCACCATTGCACAGGGTGGCGTGCTGCCCAACATTCAGGCCGTGCTCCTTCCCAAGAAGACTGAGAAGAAGTAAATAAAGGGCCTCCCTCCCCTTCAGCCAATATCACCATCAATCCGGCTCCTCTTCGGAGCCACACGTTCAAACATCTAGAGAGTTGTGTAGACTATACTGGTATATCAATAATAAGCAAGTAGTGTATTTATTTTCGAGTTAGTTATTTGTTATTATTATTATTATTATTTAGTCAGGCACGCAAGTGACCGAGAATAAATATGTATACTATATTTCTACTAATGTACCTGCTGTGTGTCACAGTGGAGAGTTGATTAGATGTGTTGCCTATTGTGATATGTTGAGCGTCTTTTTCATCTCAATGTATATTTTGTTTTATGAGAAACTGAGAACGATGAGGGGCGTGATCATTGAAATAAGTCAATGATAATAATAATAATAATAATAATAATAATAATAATAATAATAACAATAATAATAATAATGATAATAATAATAATAATAATGATACTTGGAGAAGACCTGATGAAGTGAGAAAGATGGTTATAATTAATAATGGTTTCTTTTCTCAGCTCAGATAGTGATAGTGAACATGGTTATGAGAAAGTAGTAGTAATAATAGTAGTCTATGGTCCTTCTTTCTTTTCATGTTTGTGGACCTTAAAAAGGTCCGGGAGATGATGTTATTCAATGATGATAATGCAAGCTGAATAGCTGGCACCATCTCAATAATGGAGCGATTTAACCACCAAATCCGTACAGGGTACGGCCCTGACGCTTGAGAGCGTAGACAACGTCCATGGCAGTAACGGTCTTACGCTTGGCGTGCTCGGTATAGGTGACAGCATCCCTGATAACGTTCTCAAGGAACACCTTGAGCACCCCACGAGTCTCCTCGTAGATGAGACCAGAGATGCGCTTGACGCCACCTCGGCGAGCTAGACGACGGATAGCAGGCTCGGTGATTCCCTGGATGTTATCACGCAAAACCTTACGGTGACGCTTGGCGCCTCCCTTTCCAAGACCCTTGCCTCCCTTGCCGCGGCCAGTCATGGTGATAAGAGCTGCTAGTACGACGTCCGAACGGTCTAACAGGAAGCTCACGAATGTGCCTCAAAATTAACTGACTGACTGACTGATAGATTGCCACTTCGTGGAGTGGCGCGGGCCTTTTTAGCCTAAAGGCGGCCCACAGGTGGCTTCCGTTGATAGGAGATAGGAAGACAAGTCTGCATGCCACTAGGGGAGTCTGACTTGCCCGCCTATAGCGGAGTGTCGATACACTCCTTGTGGTTTGAGGGTACTGTCTTCCCTGTGTCTTGTCCAGTGTTAAGTGTCCAGCCTCCTTTCCTTTGTGCTCGGGGGAGTCTGACTTACACGCATGTAGCGGAGTGTCAGAGACACCCCATCGCAGCATAGGAGGAGACTGTTCGGAATAAAAAGAGTGTTGTTTTACCTGGGTGGCCGAAAGGCATTCACCATCTGTATCAGTCTGTTGGTGTCTGTTTGTTGCAGTATGTGTGGTGCGTCGTGTGCGTGTCTGTGTAGGAACGGAGCTGTGCTTGGGCAGTCTTCAATGTAGTGTCGTAGGGGTGTGTACGAGGGTGTGTCGCAGTGTTCGCATGTGAGTGGTAGTGTATCGTTGAGCTCGGCTAGGCAGTGGTAACCGAGTCGTAGTCTGTGTAATCGTGTACGTGTGCGTCGTGTTAGTGTGTCATCAGGTGGTGCGGTGTTTGCAGTTGCTGTGCCATACCAGGTTGCACTTGGTGACCCTTCAGCAATCTGACTTCTTACTGCTTGGGTGCATAATTGCTTGCAGGTTTTCTTGGCGGTGCTGCTGACTTGCGCTCGGGATGGTACTACGTGGCTCGTCACAGTAGGGAGTAGGAGTCCATCTTTCGCTGCAGTGTCTGCTAAATCGTTTCCTGTGATATTAGTGTGGCTGGGGATCCAGTTAATTGTGATGTTCCTGTTCCTTCGGCGGATGGCCTGTGCGTTGGCATGGATGGTGGTGATGAGGCGTATGTTGTCTCCTGAGTGTGTTTGCTGGAGGCACTGTATGGCGCCCAACGAGTCGGTGTGGATAAGGATGTCTTTGTGTTTGTGAAGTGCATCTTCTAGTGCCTTCCCGATGGCAGCTAGCTCAGTTTGGAGGGTGGAGGAGTGGTCGGGGAGGCGGAATATGCCTGTTCCTGTGTGGTGCACGAAGGCTGCTGCTGCTCTGTGTGTGTTGGGGTCCACTGATCCGTCTGTGAAATAGACCTCCATGTTCCTGTCATTCACTGCGTGAAGAGCTTGTTGGGCTTGGGCTGCGAGGGCGTCGGCGCTGAGAGATGTTTTGCTGGCAGTTAGTCTGGTAACAGAGAAGTGATAATCAGACTCTTGCCATGGAGGAGGTGGTTGATAGTCGGGGTGCTGGGCATCTGTTGTTCTTGCGGTTAATGGTGTTTGCATCTGTAGCGTCTTAATGCCCTGAGCCATTTTCTGTGCCCAAGTTTTCTTGGTAAAGAGTTCTTCATTGTGGGCGAGACTCTGATGAACTTTTCTGGCGGCTGTTGTGTATTTGGTTTGGGAAAGTGTCTTGGCAAGGAGTGAGGTGTTCATGGCATGGATACGATGGGCAAGTAGTGGTAGATCGGCCTCCGCTCTCATGTTGACAAGCTTCGTCCAGCGAGGTGCCCCCAACATGATGCGGAGCGCTTCATTTTGGAGTTTCTCGAGGTCCTCCATCTTGTATGGTGATATGGTGGCTAGAAGTGGGGCTGCGTAGTCTACAATGGACCTTATGGCCTGGATGTAGAGTAGCCTAAGCACTTTAAAGTTGGCACCGCCTTCTGTTGCAGTGATGGCTCTCATAGCTTTGAGCCTGGTGTTGGTTCTTTCTTGTATGGACTTCACGTGCCGTCTGAATTCTAGGTTTTCATCCATCCATATTCCTAAGTAAGGATGTTGGGTTGTCCATTCAATTTCATGGGGCTGTACTTGAAGGGGTGCATGGGGTCTCCCGCCGTTGAAGTACATGGCCTTTGTCTTCTCGAAGTTTATTTTTAGTCCTAGGGAGTTGCACTTCTTGGCGACTGCGGTGATGGCATTCTGTGCTTTTCGGAGGTGGAGTGGCCCCGTTGTGATGATGGCAATGTCATCGGCGTAGCACAGAATCTTGGAGCCTGTAGTGAGTGGAAGTGACACAAGCTCCTCCATTAGGGTGTTGAACAGGTGTGGACTGAGGATGCTTCCTTGGGGTGTGCCGTTTTCAAAGGTCGCGTAGTTGGAGAGGCGACCCTGGAACTGCACTTGTGCTTTTCGGCCAGTGAGAAAGTCTTTTACCCATGCCAACAGGTTCCCTGCCACTCCTTTCTTTGCGAGGGCTGTCAGAATGGCTCTTGCGTTTGCCAGCTCGAACGCCTTTTCCATATCTAAGAAGATGACTACGGCCTTCCTTCCAGATATGGATGTCAGCATGTCAAAGAGGCAATCCCTTGTTCCGATGTTTCGAGTGTAGGCAAAAATGTTTTCGTGTAGTGGGCCAGCCACCCAATGTAGTCTGTTTAGGACTATTCTCTCAGCTGTCTTCCCAAAGCAGCTTAGCAGAGAGATTGGCCTTGTTTTGCCTGGGTCTCTTGGCTTCGGAACTGGGTGTATGGTTGCCTCTTTCCAAGCTGATGGTAGAAGTCCTGTAGCGTATGAGGTGTTGATTATTTTGAGGAGCTCATCTTGTGCTGCTTCACCTCCTTTTCTGATCATGGAGTATGTGATTTTGTCCGCACCGGCAGCTGTGTCGGGTCTGGGCTGTAGCGCCTTCTGCAGTTCCCGGGGCGTAAAGGCTGTGTCTGCTGGGTGTCTTTGTCTACAGGCTTGTTGGATGAAGGTGTCTTGGGCTGGACGTTGCTCTTCAAGCTTGGCTAGGGACGCGGGGCTGAGCTGCGCTGGGCTGGCTCTGTGAACGTAAGTTTGTAGAAGTCTGGCGGCTTCCCTCTCTGGGTCTGGGTGTGTAGGTGCTCTCGGTGTCCTCTTGCCGGTTGCAGTTTTCACGTGCTTCCAGAGGTCGCTGAGAGTGGTGTGGGCGTTCATGCCGGAGCACCATTCCAGCCATTTTTCTGTTTTTATTGCCTTTTTCCCCTCTCTCGCCGTCCTGATGGCAGCACGCAGGAGTCCCCTTGTGGTCTCTGTGTTGTGTGTTCGGTTGAGTTTTCTTGCTTGATTTATCCGGTGGTTATATTCTTTGACTCTCTGATCATAGTACCAGCGATCTTTGTAGTTATGTGTTGGTTTCTTCGTTTTAGGAATGGCTTTGTTTGCTGCATGGTGGAAGGCGTCAACTAGCCGATGTTCCAAGTCATCTGCTGTGAGGCCGGATTCTGTCTGGGCTAGGTGATGGAGGATTTCTTCTCTAAATCTCGGCCAGTCTGCCTTTTTCGTGTTCCATCTGGGGACGAGTGCTGGGGTGGAGGGTTTTTCACAGTTGATTTTGATGGTGGTAGCAAAGTGGTCACTGGCGAGGTGGTCATGTAGCTCCCACTTTGCCCCGTGGCTGAGATGGGGAGAGGCAAAAGAGAGGTCAAGGATACCGCCTTGGATGTGTGTGGGCTCTCCTATGGTGTTCAGGAGAGTTGCCTCGGGAACGTTGGCCATTACTTCAGCTAAATGTTGCCCGTCTCTGTTCTGTCTTCTTGATCCGAGGATGGTGTGATGGGCGTTGAAGTCTCCCCCGATGAAGACACTTGTTGTTGCGCAGAGGGCAAGGAGTTCACTGATCTCGAGGGGTGTCACGAGGTTGTTGTATATGTTGTAGACTTGGATGGGTCCGTGGCGGAGTTGGAGGGTGATTCCTAGGACCTCGGTTCGATCACCGCAGTCGACAGGATTGTTGATCTTTTGGCTTGGTATGCAGCTTTTAACTAAGATGGAGCAGCCTCTTGTCTGTCTGTCTATGGCCGGAAGGTGATATGCAGTGTATCCTGAGAAGCGGGTTTGTGTGTCCTGAGGCAGGCCCGTCTCTTGTAGCAGGATGACATCCCAACTATTTTCGTATGCGTCTGCCATTAGGAGGTGGTGTTTATTTGATATCGTGCAGCAGTTCCACTGCAGGATTTGGAGCGCCTGTCTTTGTGCTTCTTGCACGTCTTCTTCTCTGTCTGTGTTTCCTGTGTCGTTTGTGTGAGTGTCGTCGTTGGTGTCAGGGTGAGTGTCATATCCATTGTTTGTGTTGGTGGTGTTGCTGGGTTTGTTTGCTGTGGAACACTGCGCCGGTTCTGTGTTATCCCGAGGGCCGCCTTTTCTCTCGCGATGTTCGCCGAGGCGGGAGTGATTCCCTTGTTGGTTTGAGGAGCTGGCATCAGTGCGGGTGACTGGCTGCGTGGCCGAGGCGAGGAGCTGCGGCTGGTGGGTGGCTGCTGGAGTGCTGACCGCTTCTTGCACACTTTGGCCACAACTTGTTCCGATAGTGTGGTGATGTCTTCCGACGGTATTTGTTTTCCCAGCATGGAGACGAGGGCAGTGGCAAACGTCTGGAACATCGCCTGCAGGTCCTGCTTGGAGAGAGTGATGTGTTCTGTTTGTCGAGTTGGTGGTCGTGATGCGTTGATTCGCTGTCGTGGCCTGCTGCCTGTCCTTGGTTGCTGTGCTGCTGTTCCTAGTGTTCCTAGTGCTGGAAAATCGGCGTTTGCTGTCATGTTTGGAGTCTGTTGTGGCTGTGCTGGTTGTTGTGGCTGTGCTGGTTGGCTGCCCCAGGTCGAAGTGGCCGCCAGAGCTGGGCCATTGGTGGTGGCGAGAGAGGGGCGATGTCGAGTCATCCACTGGTGTTGGGAGGCCTTCTGAACATCGACTAACTCTCTCCTGGCTGTGCAGCTTTTGTTCCAGGCGTGATGTGGACGGTGGCAGTTGGGACACTTCGCTGTCGTTGTGCCTCCTTCTTTGTGCATCTTGATGCATTTTTCTGTCTCGTGGCTGCCGGCGCAGATTCCGCATTTCGTTGGTAGTGTACAGTTTGCCTTGTGGTGGCCAAACCTCTGGCAGTTGAAGCATCTGAGAGGCTCCTTGCCGTAAGGACGTGTGTAGAACGTGCCCCAGTTCCCCAGGTCTACATAGCCTGGAAGGGGGCCTCGAACTGTGATCAGCACTTGACGTGTTGGTTCTTCTCGATGAGTGAGTCGGTCTGCAGAAATTATCTGGGGATGTCTCTGCAGGAGTGAGAGTGGCATGAGCAGGTGGTACTTCAGTACCACTCCTTTGGTGATGTTGCTGGTGGATGACTGCAGGTGTATGGGTTTTCCCTTGAGCTCCTTCAGGTTGATGATGTCGTCGTGTACTTCCATTGTCGGTGGGGAGAGGAGCACTTGCCCTGAGTGGAGGAACTTCATGGGTAGTTTTTCTCTCATGTTCAGCGCTGCCTCCAGAGCTTCTGCGACGTCTATTGGTGACTGGAAACCTTCCGTGGCTGGAATGATGATACGTGGGACATCGCCAGACTGGTGCCTGGAGGTGGGAGTCTCTTTTGGCTGTTCTGGAGCTGTTGCCTGTTGCATTTTCTTTTCCTCATATCTGTCCCTGCGAGCTCGGTTGTATCCACGCCCTTGGAATCGGAAGCCGTCTTCGTCTTTTGCTTGCTTGGAGGTGGAAGGATTGGGTTCAGGATTCTTGTCTTGGGCTTGGCATTTGGCGGGTGGGCAGCTTTCGTCATCTTCGGAGTCTTGGTGGAGTCCTCGTTTTGTCCTGTCGATGCTCATGGATCTTTCTCGGGACGGTATGGTTCTCAGGTCGCGTGTGAAGTGGTTATCAGACTTGTTAGTTGGCATCTTTTCTCTCAGAGTGTGATCTTCGACCGTCGTCTCCATTCTCGTGGTGGGGTCTTGGCTCGGCATGCTGAAGGAGGGGTGGAGTCCCCCTGTGACTAGCTGGTCCCTGCCTGGCAGTTGGCGGTTGCTACTGGTAGCCCGATTTCTAAAAACCGTCGCAGCTACCCCGCCCTGCGAAATATCTAGGTCCTATGGAGGTTATGGGAGGCCCTCCTCAAGCTAAGAGTTGCCTTGACCTGGCCCCGCAACCAAGGCTGGACCAGCACGCTCACTGGCTTCCTTGGTGCATCGCAGGCTGCCCCTGCTTCAGGAGTTCTGGAGGCTTTTCAGGTCCTCCAGCCCCCTCACCCAGAGGCGGAAGAGAGGTGAAATAGAGTGAGAAGGAGAGAGAGCCTGACCAAACCCTCGGCTTCCTACCCGCAACCAATCTAACACTCAGCGTCAGGCAAGGGGGGTAAATTCCAATCCGAGCCCGTCGGGAGTGCGATTGACGTGGTAGGGCGCCAATTCGTGCCAGAAGTGTAAGTGGGTGTGTGTGTTGTGTGAATTTTGTAGTCTATGCAATTCTCAGTGTCTAGAGTAGCACTTGGGATAATGTGGGTCGCTATAGAGTGAACTGCTGCGTCAGGGGCGCTGGTAAAGCACAGCGCGGAGTGGAGATCGGGCCACTGCTAGGCTCCTTATAAAGGCGCTCTCCTTGTCTGAGGGGGCGGAGCTTGTGGCTTGGCCGGTCGGAGCAAGAGAGCGCTGAGTGGCTGGCAGGAGCTGGAGCGAGGGCGAGGTGTTGCTGCTGCGAGAGCTAGAGCGAGAATGATGGCCTCAAAATAACATAACATAACAGAGAGAGAAAAGATGGGGAGGGAGAAGTGGGGATAGTGGGAAGAATAGGGGGGTGATAAGAAGGGAATTGTAGTAGGAGAAATAGTCACTGGGGCTTAACCCAGGCGCAATTTGAATTAGGAGGGACATCTTTTTTTTTTTTTTTTTTTTAACGTGTTATTTTCATTCTAAGATGGCCAGGAAGACAAGGGTTTATCGGGGAAAGCAGGAGAGTCCGCTACCAACCAAGCAAGCCAAGCCCAACACAGCCACAGCCACGGACGCCGCCCACGCACCCAAATCCCCGGGCCAAACCACGCACAAGTTAGGGGCCAGACTATCCAGAGCCTGCATTATCAGGATGTGAAAGAGGAGTGAAGGACAGTCAGAGTAAAAAGGGTTTTTTTGTGCAAAGAAGGACAGAGGAAGAATTACATCCGTATAGCGGAAGGACCTACAGTTTTACGTGGGTTCCGAACCACGGATAGTAGTTGAGTGATTTGGTGATGGCCGGGATATTTATTGTATGATGTAATGTGGTGGGTGAAAAAAGCGGTGTTGGTCCTTTTTTCTCGTGTCCTGTGACTCGTTCTGCAAAAAGGCCACCCTGGTAAAAAAAAAAGTGAATATAAAAAATGTCGTGGTGTTATGTGCATGGGGAGGGTGAGGATGGTTTGTGATAATGATTGACGTGATGGTAGGATGTGCAATGACAGAGGCTCGAAAACGCTCCCTCACCGCAACGAGGGGTCAAATCTAATACCATCTGCTTGCACGCGGTAAGTCGCTGGTGGCGGGGGGTGAATGGGGATTCCTGCATGGATGCTTCCAGGGCCCCGCCCCACCATCTCTTGACTACCTTCCTGCCCAGCCCTTGCCGCACCCAACTACCTCTGTGTGGGGGGTGAAGTGGCTTCCACTGAATGGTGTGGTTACCGTCCCCATCATCAGTACTGGCCGCTCCTTAACTACCTCGGGGGGTACCGCTACCGGAACGTCATGCCGACGGCCGGGGGCCCCATTGCCGTGACGTCAGTGGGAGGAGTGCGGTTCGTGCTATCCCCGTCTCTCTGGAAGTGGTCCGGTGCCCTCTTGAAACCTACGCTGCGAGGCAAGAAAATAATGTATAAAAAACAAAAATATGAATACAAAGCCATAAGACAAAAAATATGAAAAAACCACTAGGTGTTGGCACACGACCCCACTCCCTCGGTCAGAGGCATGGTATGTTAATGGCGGTGTTTTTTTGTCTAGTCCCTTTCCCAGGAGCGGTCCGGTGCCACCTTAAAACCTAGGCTGCGAGACAGAAAAATAATGCATAAAAACATAAATATGAATACAAAACCATAAGACAAAAAATATGAAAAAACCACTAGGTGTTGGCACGCGGGCCCGCCCATGTGAACGAGAGAACGACGATGATGCCACTCAGACACCATGAGTGGTACAGAAAAAGGAGATAGTGAAGGGAAGAAAGGAGGAGTCCATTATTAGAAGACAGGTTCAGGAGGCACAGTGGGAGGATCAAGGAGATTGCAGTGCGGCGAGTGACGGAAAGCTGGGGGGAGGTTGGTAATGAAATTGTATGTGATTGTGTGTCTGTTGGAGAAGGAGCTTAGTTGTTTTTCGATTCTATTGTGGAGTGTTATGTTAAGAGGGGGGATGTTGGACTCCTCGTGAATGGAGAGAGAGGTTCTGAAGTCGAACCATTTCGTCCCAAGAGCGAAACGAATTGCTCGGTTTTGAACCTTCTGAAGTTTAGAGAGGTTGGAGGGAGCAGAGAGAGAGAGGGCAAGAGGGCAGTAGGTTAAGAGAGGGAGAATGAAAGCTTTGTAGAGGTGAAGTTTTGTTTTTGTGCTGCTGTCGCGAAATCTTTCCAGGTTGCTCAAGGCCTTGGCGGCTATGGTTGCTTTTTGTTTTATATGTATATTGAAGTTGAGGTGCTTATCTATGGTGAGGCCAAGCACTTTGTTGTTGTTACTGATGGGGATTGGGGTGGGGATTGGATCAATTCTGTTTAGTGAGATTTGGCGGGGCTGACTTCTTTTAATGTTGAAATAAGTGACTTTTGATTTTTCGGGATGGGAAAGAATTCGCCATTTCATCTCCCACAGGCCAGTCGCCATCAGTTCCCATTGAATTTTGTCGGTTAGGAGATCTAACGACCTGGCACGGGCCAATTGCGTTACATCGTCCGCGTATTGAATAGTTAGTGAGTCATTGTGGGCTGGGAGGGGTAGGTCAGCTGTGTACATGTTAAAAAGGGTTGGGGAGAGTACGGAGCCTTGTGGGACTCCAGCCTGAGGGGTAAAAAATGACGAAAAGGTGCCCTGGTGGCGGATTCTTGTCTGTCTCTCATCCAGAAAACTACACAAGATGCGTTGTGTTAGATAAGGGAGATTGAAGTTATTACAAATTTTATATTTTAAACCGGTGTGCCAAACGGTGTCAAAAGCTTTTTTGACATCTTTTGTCACGAGTGCTGTCTTGTAATATGGCTTGTTGAAATTTAGGTAGGCTACTATGCTGTTAAGGGCGTCCTCAGTTGAGGCGTTCCTCCGGAAACCGAACTGCTGTGGTGCCAGCAATCCGTTATCTTCGAGGAACGCTCTCAATCTTAAATTGATTAGATGCTCAAAAGTTTTTCCAAGAATTTCAAGTAGGCTTATGGGGCGATAGTTTTCTGGTAAGTGAGAGTTTTTTCCGGGCTTGGCAATTAGGGTGATGTTTGAAATTTTGAAAGCCTTTGGGAAGTATCCAGAGGCGAGGCAAGCATTGAATATTTTTGTCAGGCTTGATATGATTTCTGGAGGAAGGCTCCGCACCATTGGCCAGGTGACTCCTGAGGGGCCGGGGGCTCGCCGCGGAGTGTGCCTGAGCAGCCTGGCGACATCTTCCTCCTCAATGGGTGTGATGAGAGGGTGTTGTGGGTCTAGTCGTGTTAAGTGTATAATGTTATGTGGTAGTGTGTTTGCTAGGTTTTGGCGCACAATATCGGTGATATGGTGTATATGGGCAATACTGGGCTCATGAAGAGGGAGAGGGTGTGGTTGGAAGGAGTTACGCCAGTGTGTCTGGAAGGTGTTGGTGACCTGGTCTGGGTTGGTGACTCGATCACCGTTTACTAGGAGGTACTCGAATCTTTCCCGCTGGCTTCCCTTCAGCTTGTGCACCATGTGCCAGAACTGCGTAGGGTTTCTACAGCGAGCTCCGTCCATACGGGAGACTAGAGTCCTCCAGTGAGCGCTGTGATCATCCTGTAGGCTATTTAGTATGTGTGTGCGAAGGGTGCATAGGTCTCTGTAGATGGGAATGAGGCTGTTCATGTTTTTTAAAAAGCGTGTTCTGTAGCACACTAGTAGTCGTTGTGTTTTTATGGAGGGTCTGAAGTCTATGTGAATTGTGTGTTGTTTCTTTGGGGTGTGTCTGTTGGCTGATGTCAGGATGTCACTGTGTAGTTTCGCTAGGGCGCTGTCTATTTCTGTATATGGTTGGCCTTCGAGCTGTGTTGGTCGGTGTAGATCTGTAAGTGTTTCCCTGAATCCCTCCCAATCGGCGGAGCGGTAGTCGGGGACAGGTGGGGATGGGATAGATATGGGGTTGGAGGATATTTTTAGGATTATGTGAACGTGGTCTGAACCACAGAGGGGTCCGTGGGAGATGTGGTGGTGGAAAGGTAGGGACTGCCGATTGGAGAGAATGAGATCCGGCCTGCCATTCCCATTGTGGGTATAGCAGGTAGGAAAGTCAGGGCCAAGGAAACGGAGGCGTTTTAGTTGTGTGAGTTGCAGAAGTTCGTGTCCGTGTTGGTTGTTCTTGTTATGTCGAAATGCTGTGTGACTGGCATTAAGGTCTGCCAGTATGTAGACTGGTAGGTTTGTGTGGTTGAAGAGATTGTTGAGGCTGGTGAGAGGGAGCCCAGTATCCGGTCTGCTGTACGTTGTGGCGATTAGAAATTGCCCGTGTTGTGTTTCGATCTTGGTGGCCAGGAAGTGAGCTGAAGGCCAGTCGGTTATATGGATGTGTTTGATGGTACATTTTACCATGATAGCTACGCCATCATGGCGCGTACCTGTTGTGTAGCGTGTGTTGTATCCGTAAAGTTTGATGGGTTTAAGAGGTGTGCCTGTGTGGTTGAGAAAGACGATGTCTGGATCGATAGATCTAATTGCTTCTGAGATAAGGTGTCTGTTATTCCAGAAACCACGACAGTTTAGTTGTACTACTGTGATCATTGTTGAGTGTGTTAGGTGTTTTTCCTACCCCTTAATGCGGTTCGTGTAGATGGGGGTGAAGGTTGGGGTTGGTTTGTGAGCAGGCGTTTTGTGTCAGTCTTTTTTGTGGTGTTGTTGGTTGTGTTGGTAGAAGTAATGGCACTGGTAATGGTAGTGGTAGGAGTGGATTGTGTTGGAGGGGACTTCTGGGGCTGCGATTCCCCAGAAGCTGGGTCTTCTTCGGAGCCCATGTCCCTAGGTGAGAGGGAACTGGTGTCGTTGGGTGTGGTAAGTTCGGGTTCCTGAAGTGGGGGTGTTGGAGTGTGTATCTCTTCGTTTTGTTGGAAATGTTGTTTAAAGTGTTGTTGGTTGGTTTGTTGGAAGTTTGGTGGAAGCTTTATTGTGGGGCAACCGTTATATTCAAGCAGGGAATTCATGGTTTCAGCTTGCTTTTTTAAGTCGCCAAAAGAGGTCTGAATTGAATATTTTATGATAATTTCTGCAAGCAGAAGTTTCTCTGAGTTTGTGTTTGTGTTAGAAGTAGTTTGTGTGGAAGTATTGGGTGTGGTGGCTTGTGCATAGGTAGTTGTAATTGGGGTAGGTTTTGGAGAGTTTTGTTGTTGCTGACTCTCACGTTTTATGGGACATTTAAAGGAGACCGCTGTGTGTTCCCCTTCACAGTTTATGCATTTTAAGGTGAATGATTGGCAGTTCTTGTAGTCGTGGCCCTTAGCTGCACACTTAGAGCAGATCTGTTCAGTGTCTTTGCACTGGTTAGTGCGGTGGCTGAATTTATAGCATTTGTAACACTGTGTAACCGGTCTGTATTCTTCAATATTAATGTTATAAGAAGGTACTATTTGCGAAAATATTTTGATGCCTTTATTTTTGATGAGGTCGGCCTGTTGTTTCGACCGGAGACGTATTTTAATCATGTGAGCTTTTGGGATTGCGTGTATTTCTTCAATTTG
>NC_087177.1:21300359-21320359 GCF_035594125.1 Scylla paramamosain
ACCAACCTGCACTTTTCCACGTCTTTTCATAGACGTCCAACCCTTCAGGAGGTAAACATATCACGCAGGGAAGCCACAGAACGCCTGACTTCTGATCTTTCTAAAATTTCTCATTGGGGCAGAACAAACTTGATATTGTTCAATGCCTCAAAAACTCAATTCCTCCATCTATCAACTCGACACAACCTTCCAGACAACTATCCCCTCTTCTTCAATGACACTCAACTGTCCCCCTCTTCTACATTGAACATCCTCTTTCTGTCCTTTACTTATAATCTGAACTGGAAACTTCACATCTCATCTCTAGCTAAAACAGCTTTTATGAAGTTAGGTGTTCTGAGACGTCTCCGCCAGTTTTTCTCACCCCCCCAGCTGCTAACTCTGTACAAGGGCCTTATCCGTCCATGTATGGAGTATGCTTCACATGTCTGAGGGGGGTTCCACTCATACTGCTTTTCTAGACAGGGTGGAATCAAAAGCTTTTCGTCTCATCAACTCCTCTCCTCTAACTGACTGTCTTCAGCTTCTCTCTCACCGCCGCAATGTTGCATATCTAGCTGTCTTCTACCGCTATTTTCATGCTAACTGCTCTTCTGATCTTGCTAACTGCATGCCTCCCCTCCTTCCGCGGCCTCGCTGCACAAGACTTTCTTCTTTCTCTCACCCCTATTCTGTCCACTTCTCTAACGCAAGAGTTAACTAGTATTCTCAATCATTCATCCCTTTCTCTGGTAAACTCTGGAACTCCCTGCCTGCTTCCGTATTTCCACCTTCCTATGACTTGAATTCCTTCAAGAGGGAGGTTTCAAGACACTTATTCATCATTTTTTGACCACTGCTTTGACCCTTGTATGGGACTGGCATTTCAGTGGGCATTTTTTTTTATTACATTTTTGTTGCCCTTGGCCAGTGTCCTTCCTACATAAAAAAAAAATAAAAAATAGTAGTAGTAGTAGCAGTAGTAGTAGTAGTAGTAGTAGTAGTAATGCTATTTTTCATATATTTAGTTTTTTTTTTTTTTCATATTAATATTTATATTTATATTTTTTTGTTTTGTTTTGACATTCATACGAATGCTATAAAAGTGAAGCATAGAAATTTATTTGATTAATTAACTAATTTATATATATATTTATTTTGATTTTTTAAATTAATTAATTAATATATTTTTATTATTATTATTTTGTTTTTTTATGTCTCTATGATAAGCAAAGCATTATAGACCTTATGAAAGCACATATCCTCTAGAGTCTTGCCCTACAAAAGATTCTGTAAAGTAAAAAATAAAGGGAGTAAGTGTCAGTGACGTTTGATGAATAGAGGAAGGCGTGGCAGAAATTACCATAAAACGTATATAAATGAAAATTTATCTTCCTCGTATTTTGTATCCACTTGCGTTTGCTTCTTGAAAATTTAACTGGGTGGGTCATATAGCAGACATATTGTTCTTTCCTCCATTGTAGTTTGTTTCCAGCAAGCCCCCTAAATAAAGTTTTTTTTTTTTTTTTTTTTTTTAAAGAAATGAGGAATTACATTCTAACGCTGATCACTGAGCGGAGCGTAGACGAGCTACTATCCTCAAGGACGTTACCTCTCTCTCTCTCTCTCTCTCTCTCTCTCTCTCTCTCTCTCTCTGTCTCTTAGTGAAGAAGAATTAACATAAGTAAATAAGACTTTAAATAAAAAGAATATATATATATATATATATATATATATATATATATATATATATATATATATATATATATATATATATATATATATATATATATATATATATATATATTCTTTTTATTTAAAGTCTTATTTACTTATTTACTCTCTCTCTCTCTCTCTCTCTCTCTCTCTGTCTCTTAGTGAAGAAGAATTAACATAAGTAAATAAGACTTTAAATAAAAAGAATATATATATATATATATATATATATATATATATATATATATATATATATATATATATATATATATATATATATATATATATATATATATATATATATATATATATATATATATATATATATATATATATATATATATATATATATATATTCAAAGACAATGAATATCCTCTGGGGAAGGGGTGACGATCCTTATTTAACCCTTAATTTCAGTTGAATTTTGACAAGTCTACGTTAAAATGTTTCCATTTTTCTGCAGTGATAAAGAAACGTAGAGCGTTAGCTAATATATTTAGTTGTTAATTGTATCTTTTTTCTTTCTTTTTTTCATTTAATCTTTTATTAATTTTTCTTTTCATTGCTTAATTATGCATTATGCTGACACTGCAGATTACAATTGCAGATATTGCAAGTATTTTTGACACAATACAAGCACATCCAGCTAAACTATTGCTACAGTATAGAGAGAGTATTTCGATTACATACCTTATTCTTCATCTTCTTTTCTTCTTCTTTTTTTTTTAATAAATATAATAATAAATAAATAAGTAAATAGGTATTGTCAAATGAAATCGTCAAGATTACGCAGGGGTTTCGGGCAATACTTGGATGGGTGACTACACAAGCCTCATCTGTCTGAAAAAAAAAAATGAAAAATAAGAATAAGAATAGGGAGAATGAACGAAAATTTTAAGTAATAAAGATAACAGTAAGAATTATTATAACAAGAATAAGAAAAATTTCAATAAAGGAATATAAAAAAAAAGAAAGAAAGCATCCCATGTCTTTCTTCCTAATTGTCATAGAAGGGTGAATTCTTTTGTATATTTTCCAACATTTCCAATACAACGATATGAATGGGGGAAAAAAGAATAAGAATAATAGAAAGAAGGCCTCCCAACACCTAGTTCTCCGGTCTTGGCCAATTAGCTAACGGCGGGATCAGCGCAGTTAAGCAGGGGGACCGGGCAGAACTTGGATGGGTGACCACTAAAGCCTCATCTCTCTGAGAATAGAAAAAAAAATAGCAATAAGAATGAGGAGAATGAACGAAAAACGAAAATAATAAAATAACAATAACAACTATGATAAAAATAAGAAGATTAAGAATAAAAAGAACAAAAATACGGGAAAAAAGTAATAATATATCTCTCTTGCTAATTGTCGTAGAATTATGAATGAAGGGTTAATTTTAGTGCATATTTTCCAACATTTTCAGCACAACAATGCAACAACAATACAGGAAAGAATAAGAATAAGAGAAATAAGCCCTCCCAACACCTTGTTCTCCGCTCTTGACCAATCAGCTGACGGCGGGATCAGCAAGGTTAAGCAGGGGGTCCGGGCAGAACTTGGATGGGTGACCGCACAAGCCTCATCTCTCTAAAAGTACGATAAATAAGAATAAGAATAGGAAGAATAATAAAAAAAAATGAAAATAATAAAGATAATAATATTAATTATGACAAGAATAAGAAAAAATAGAATAAAAAGAATGAAAAAAATAGGAATATCACAACTTTCTTGCTAATTGTCTTAGAATTTTAAATGACATGTCAGTTCTGCTGTATATTTTCCAAGATTTGTTATGAATGAGGGAAGAAAGAATAAGAATAAGAATAAGAATAAGAACAAAATGAATTAGACTAACAATAATGATCACATCTTTCATGCGGTGACTGCGTGGGCGATGAGCCTCACTGGACGTTTCTGACCAATCACAAGGCAGGGTTAGAGTCGTCGGGCCCACCCGATTCATATATAAAGGGATTTTGTGGGAAGCGCCTATACACACAATGAGCAATTACCAAATTAGCAAACTTCAAAAAGTTCAAAACAAAGCACTTAGATTTGCAACAAATCAGAAACACCCTTACACCATGACAACAGAACAAGTACACATACACACCAAAACAGCACCTCTCAATATACGTCTACACTACAGAGCAAAGACAATTTGGGAAAAAATTGATGAGTTGGGCCTGCCTATCTATCAAAGCCTAAAAGACAACTCAGATCAAATAGTAAAATATCACCGTGATTTCCCTAGCAGCCTACAGGCATGCAAAACAATACCCAACCCAATATATTAACAAACCGAAAATAAAGGAAACATACTCACCTTAAAACACTTACCTTTACTCACTGTATTCCTGAAGATGGCCAAACACAAAAACTCAGCACACACGGGGCATCTGGAAAGGAAAGAATATTATGTAACTCCAACACTCTAAACAGCACACACACACACACATGCTTCACATGGGACTCGTAGATGGCCTCCTCTCTCCCCACTCCGCGCCCTGAGTCGGCGGTGAGGCGGTATGCCACGCCGGTGTTCACCACACCGTAGTGCACAGCCGAGGGGTACTGGCCACTGGTAGGGCTTGCTGGCCCCCAGCAAGCGGTAGATGGGGAGGGGGTTGCACCTCATCCTGAGTCGCCGACACCCGGGGACCTACCTATAGGGGGTAAGAGTTGTGTGGTGTCGGCGAGGGAGTAGTGGTAGAGTCTCTCTCGACTCGCCTGCGGTGTAACAGGGAGAACAATCGCGGCCCGTGCCATCACATGAAGTCAGCACACAGAACACAAACATTCTCACAAACACATAATACACAGTATAACATCAATAAGTAAAATAGCAAGGTGGACAGCCCACCATCTTTAATCTTATACTTCTTTCATTATTTCTCACTCTCCTCTTATACTCATATTATTCTTCCTTCACCCATCTTTTCTATAAATATAGATAGATAGATAGATGGCGCGGGCAGACTCAGCTGAGTGTTCGTTGTGAGTTGTTGTTACCACAACTATGGCACGTACCAAGCAAACGGCTCGCAAGTCCACTGGTGGCAAGGCGCCCCGCAAGCAGCTTGCTACAAAGGCAGCTCGCAAGTCTGCTCCAGCCACTGGAGGTGTCAAGAAACCCCACCGTTACAGGCCTGGAACCGTTGCTCTCCGTGAGATCCGCCGTTATCAGAAGAGCACTGAGCTGCTTATCAGGAAACTGCCTTTCCAGCGCCTGGTGCGTGAAATTGCTCAGGATTTCAAGACTGACCTCCGCTTCCAGTCCTCTGCTGTCATGGCTCTCCAGGAAGCTTCCGAGGCTTACCTCGTGGGTCTGTTTGAGGATACCAACCTGTGCGCCATACATGCCAAGCGCATGACTATCATGCCAAAGGACATCCAACTGGCTCGTCGCATCCGTGGCGAGCGTGCCTAAGAAGTCATCCACGAATGATCTTAATAACAGCAATATCTAGGCCCTTTTTAGGGCCAAACATCTCTTTCATTAAAAAATTTTCATAGACAATCTGTTTGGTTTTGTGGAAGAAAATATTTATATTCCATCTTTCAGTATCAGGTTAATAATTAACTTTCGACTTTCAACTCAATATCCTTCCCCCTTTTTTTTTTTTAATTATTATTATTCCCTCTTCCATGGCCATATCTCTTTCACTTGGGAGAATTTTTATCTTTCTTTATCTCTATTTTTTTTTTATCTTTTCTTTATCTCCACTGAATAATAATCACGATAATAATAAGCATAATAATAATAATAATAATAATAATAATAATAATAATGATACATTAATTATTATAATAATAATCATAATAAAAACAACAATATTAATAATATTAATAATGATAATAATAATAATAATAATAATAATAATAATAATAATAATAATAATAATATTAATAAAAATAACAATAATTATAATAATAATGCATTTGTCTATATCGTATCTTTTTTCCTTTTCAAGTGTGGCTCCAATGGAGCCGGGTATTATTTTATACTGGCAGCAGTATACTGGCCGCCTGTTTACTTGGAGGAGGTATACTTGGTAACAGCCTTGGTGCCTTCAGAAACAGCGTGTTTTGCCAGTTCACCAGGCAGAAGAAGACGGACAGCGGTCTGGATTTCCCGGCTGGTGATGGTGGAGCGCTTGTTATAGTGTGCCAGGCGGGATGCCTCGGCAGCGATGCGCTCGAAAATGTCATTCACGAACGAGTTCATGATTGACATGGCCTTGGAGGACACGCCAGTGTCTGGGTGGACTTGCTTGAGCACCTTGTAGATGTAGATGGAGTAGCTCTCCTTCCTCCTGCGCTTCTTCTTCTTGTCGCCCTTGGCAATGGCCTTCTGTGCCTTGCCAGCTTTCTTGGCAGCCTTTCCTGATGCTTTGGGAGGCATAGTGTCGCCGTACTGCTGTGAGAACGAGTGTGCGTTTTCTTCTTCTTCTTTCTTTCTTCTTTCTTTTTAGAAAAGTGGGGTGAAGCGAAGTAAGAGTGGGGATAGAAGAAGGATATAGTGAGAAATATTGAAGTATAGTAAGAATTAACAGTGTGTGGGCAGTCTACGTTGCTATTTTTTATAGTGTAGGTAAAAAAAAAAAAGTTTCTGTGGTGACTAGCTATTTTTTTTTTTCTTTTTTTTTTTTTTTAATGCTCGTATGTACGTTTTACTTGTGTGAGTTATTTTTTTTTTTTTTTTTTTTTTCGTATTGATATTGATGTTCGTGTTTCAAGTTATGTGCGTGTGTGTGTTTGTGTGATGTGTGGTGTTGGTGAATGTAAATACTGAGTGTAAGATAATGTTGGTTTTGTGTTTCAAGTTATGTGTGTGTGTTTGTGTGATGTGTGGCGTTGGTGAATGTAGATACATATATATATGATATAAAATTTTTTATTTTTTTTTTATTATTTTTTATTTTTTTTTAAGGCAGAGACGAGCTAAACCATCACCATCCCTATCCAACAAGAATGCCTTATTACTTGTTTATTTACATGTTTATTCATTTAATCATCCTTAAATTTTTGTATTTCTATATTTACTTATCTATTATAGAGGTGAGTGGATGTTTTGTATGTGTAGATGTTTTGTATGTGTGCTTCATGTAATGGCACGGTCATGGCTGAGTCTCCCTGTTGCACCATAGGTTGAGCCCTGCTTGGACTCCACCCCTACTCCCTCGCCGACACCTCGCAACTCTTCACCCCCCCTAAGGTGTGGTCCCCGGGTGCCAGCGACTAAGGACGAGGTGCAACCCTCCACCCATCTCCATCAACTGGAGGTCTGCAAGCCCTGCCAGTGGCGTAGTCCCCTCGGCTGTGGTGGAGCTGGCAACTGCCCTGTCACACCAGCCTACCGCCGACTCAGGGCCAGGAGTGGGTAGAGAGGAGCTCAGCCGACCCCGTGTGAAGCAATTATGTGTTTGTTGTGTAATGTACTAGTTTCTCATTGTGCTTTTTTTTTCAGATTCTGCATGTGTAATGTAGGTTTTTCTACACTCATAATAAGGTAAGTTAACAGGAAAAATGTTGGTAAGTGGGCATAACTTTCCCTTTTCAGATTCACTGTGTTTGGATTGTATTTGTTTATGGTCATCCACAGGTAAGTTGGCAGAAATTGTGAAGGTGAGTGAGTGTATCTTGTATAGTAACTAGCACCTTTGTTTTCAGTATATTGGCATTGGGATATTATTACGGGCTTGTAGGCTGCTTTGGAAGTCACGATGAAATCTTTGTATGTTATTGTGTTGTTCTAGTAGTTCACTGTAGATGGGGATGTCAAGAGTTTCAATTCTGTCCCATATATCTTTTGCTTTGTTATGTAAACGTATATTTAGTGGTATAGAGTTTGTGTGTGTGTGTATTTGTTGTGTTGTCATCGTGTATGGGTACCGCTGATTTGTGGCAAATCTAAGAGCCTTATTTTGTATTTTTTGTAGTCTTCTGATTTGGTTTTTACTCAATGTGTGTATGGGAATAGGGGAGAAGTCCAGTATGGGTAGAATTAGAGCTTTAACTAGGTGAGTTTTTATGTTTTCTGGCAAGTTCCGTAGTTTATATAGCTTAGCTAAGGCTGTGTTTGCAGAGTTACATCGCTCGTCTATGTGTTTAAAATATCCTGAAGTAGTTAGTGTTAACCCTAAACATTTTCCTGTTTTTTTTAATTCTATTTCATTATCATTTATCTGTAGTGGAGTTGCTCTTTTTGCACCAATATGTAGAGGCGTAAATTTGTTTAGGTTTGTTTTTATTTTCCATTTGTCCTCAAAGTTATTTATTGATAATATTGCTCTTTCTGTTTGTCTGTTTATCATGTTTTTAGATTTCCCTGGATAACCGATGATTTGGGTGATATCCCAAATCGTCGGCGTATAGTATAGTATAGTATGTTTAGGTATCGGTTTGAGTTTTCTATGTCGTTCGTGTATATTGTGTAAAGGTTAGGTGAGAGGACGCTCCCTTGGGGAACGCCACAGTTGAGGTCGAATGGTAGACCTGTGTGATTATCAACTTTAATGGATGCTGTTCTGTCTGAGAGGAAGTCACTTAGGAATTTTTCTAATGAAGTTGGGAATTGCAGGTGTTGTATTTTATATTTTAATCCTAAGTGCCATACTTGGTCAAATGCTTTTGTTACGTCCCTCATAATAACTTGGCATTGGCCTTTATCTGCTTTCTTCTGAGCAATTTTTTTCTGTGATTATTGCTAAGGCGTGTGTGGTTCCTCTGCCTGTTCTGAATCCAAATTGGTTGTCATTGTAATTGTTGTTAAATTCGAGATATGATTTCAGTCTGTTGTTTATTACTCGTTCAAGTATTTTACCTGGTACTTCCAGTAGGGATATTGGTCTATAGTTTTGCGGATGGCAAGATGTTTTTCCTGCCTTTGGTATTAGCCTTATTATAGCATGTTTCCACTTATCAAGGAAGTAGCCTGCTGATAGTGAACTGTTATATATGTGGGTTAGTCTATTAATTGATATTTCTGGGAGTTGGGTTAGTAATGTTTTATTTATTCCGCTTTCTCCAGGGCTTGTATTTTTCAAGTTCTTTATGATGTTCTTTACTTCATCTTCTGTAATAGTTTCGTCGAGTATGCCTGTTCCTAGTCTAGTGATGTCTGCATTGTTGTAGGGTATTGATCTGTATAGGTTGTTTTGCATGTGCTCGTATATTATTTCTGTATCTTCATTTTGTTTTACTTCATCTTCCTTAAAGATATCTTTCCAATATTCCCTATGTACCTCCTCTTTTTCCTCATTTGTATAGACTTTTCTATTATCTATGTTTTTTAGGTAGTGAGGTTCTGTGTTAGTATTATTGGTAATATGTTTTATTTTCTTCCAAAAGCATGCTGTGTCTTTATATATGTTGGCCATATCATGTAGCAGCTTAGACCAGTGTTCATTATTCTCGGTGATTAAGGATTCTTGAAGAACTGACTGTAGATTGCGGTAATATCTGTAGC
The DNA here is from genome assembly GCF_035594125.1 of Scylla paramamosain. Taxonomy (NCBI): domain Eukaryota; kingdom Metazoa; phylum Arthropoda; class Malacostraca; order Decapoda; family Portunidae; genus Scylla; species Scylla paramamosain. The sequence goes on from NC_087177.1 coordinate 21,309,527, forward strand.
TTTGAATGTTCCAGCCATTTGATTTACTGTATGTCTGAAGACTAGAAAAGAGTGTTATTATTAGTTTTGTGGTGTCACTATGTTGTGGTGAGGGTAATCTTTTGTATATTGTTAGTGGTATTGCATCTTGCGTTGCCCTGTCAATTGCTTGATGCCAGTTCTCTACTGCATAATCTATTGTTTCTAGGGTCGCGGTGTTAAGGTTATTGATGTGCAACGTTTCCATAATTCGTGCTTTAATTTTTTTCCAGTCGGCCTTCCTGTAGTTTGTTCTTGGGGTTACTGGTATGAGTATGGGTGTTATAGATATTGTTAGTATTACTGGTACGTGGTCACTGGCGGTGAGTGGTCCAGAGGTAATATAGGTGTTGTGATAGGTTCTGTGGTTGGTTAAAATTATGTCTGGGGTTGTTCCCCGCCTTTGTGTGTAAAAGGTTGGGAAGTCTGGGCCTATGTGCTGTATAAGTCTATTTTGTATGAGTGTGTTAATTTGTCTTCCTTTGATGTTCGTGTGATTGTAGCCTAAGGTGGGGTGGTTGGCATTAAGGTCAGCGATCATGTATACAGGGCAATTACGTCTGAATAGTTTTATGAAGTCAGGTATGGGAATGTAATTTCTGGCTGGTGGTTGGTATAGAGTTGCTATTATTATTTTGCCTGTAGAGGTAGTTATTTCTATTGCAAGCAGATCTGATATGAAGTCATCTATCAGTTTGTATTCAGTGTTCCTCTTGATTGCTATTGCGGTTCCATCTGACTTGTTGTTTAGGGTGTTCTTTTTATGTAAGTGATAGCCAGCTATTTTCATATATTTCTCATCTGTTAAGCAATGACTGTTGATTAGAATAACGTCTGGGTCTAGCGTTCTGTAAGTGTTAGACAATGAAATCCTTCTGTTAGTCCATTGTAGTACATTATGCTGAATAATTTTGATGTTATTAATTGCCATGTTATCTGTGTTAAGTTGGAGTTGTAAGTTTACTTGGGGTTTGTTTTGCTACGTTGGGTTTGTCTGACAGGCGGTGTCCTGTCCTTTCCTTGCCCGCTTCTTATCTTCCTAAATGCACTATCTTCAACAGTCCTGAGACAGTTTCCTAAGTTTATTTTGCCTGTTTTCATTAGGATTATGATTTCTTCTGGTTCTAAGGTGTCTTCATTGTAGGTAAATTTGTATTTTTCCTCTTCTACTCCTTCGGCTAGTTGTGTAATTGTTAAATCTTCAGGCCATCCACTACTCTCTTTTGTGTAGAACTCAAGCTGAATGTCCTCACTTCTGAGCTGTCTTTCTGTATTTTCCACTTGGTCTTCCTCTTGTTGTTGTTGCCGCGGTTGTTGATTCTTATTTGGTGTTTCCATTTCTTCCATTTCTGTTTCTTGGTTGCTGTCTTTTTGTTCTGTTTGGGCTAAAGTTGCTAGTAGTTTGGATGAGTTTGGTGTTTTGGGAATCTTAATTGTAGGCAGGTTATTTTCTTTCAGGGTAGCATTAAGTTCTTTTTCAAAACTCCCAGGTTCTATTACATTCATGAGGTGTGCATGAACCATACAAGAGTATATTTTTAGGTGTTCTTCTTTGTTGACATGTGTTATGCCATTGTTTCGGTTGTTTATTGTTGTGTTTGTTTTTGTCACTTGTGAGTATGTTGTTTTTTCTCTTTCTTCTAGTCTTTTCTTTTTAATAGCTTCCTTTCTTGCCGGACACTTCATGGATAGGGTTCGATGGTTGTCTCCACAGTTAATGCACATTTTTCGTTCATTGTTACATTGTCTCCATGTGTGGCCTGTTTCATTACACTCTGAACAAATTTTGTAATCTTGATTCTGGGGGCATTTTTTTGTTAGATGATCTTCTATTTTATAGCATTTGAAGCAGGTCATGATGTTGTAAAATTTTTCTTGTTTTATTTGGTAGTAAGGTATTTTCATAGAAAAGAGTTTAAGACCTTTCTCTTGAGCTTTGGTGGCATATATAGCTTGAGTGAAGGTGATCTTTATGTTCTTTGAATTTGGAAATTTAAGCACAGTATCTATGTTCTCTCCTATCCATTGGTTGTGAGCTATTTTTTCCTCTTTCATCTCATCCTCATTGTTGTTATATATGTGGGAATTCAGGTTGAACGCTATTACTGACCTTTTGGCTTTTAGTTCTGGTGGGGTTATAGTGGTAAAATCTTGCTGGTTAAATTCTTCTCTGATTTTTTTCTTGGAACAGTTTGTCTTGGTCGTCATCAGTGGTGATGATGACGTAGCCGTCCTGTATCTGTATAAGGTCGGTAGGGTAGATATCATACCTCGAGAGGATGTTCAGCAGTGAGTCTTTTTTGTTAGGGTCTTTGGGGTTATTTACTTTTATTTTTACCCTTGGCATTTTGCTGGTTTCGTAGGTGGAGTTGTTCAAGTACTTTACATATAGTGTATAAATGTGTAGAATGTCAGTGTTAGGTGTTTGGTCCCGTGCAGCCGCGGACACTGCCCGCCGGAGAACAGGATGGTCACTAAACGACCTCCTGCACCCAAGAGAGCCTGCCTCTACGGTCACCCGGAGCCCTTGTGCCTATCAACGAGACTGCTTCGGGGAGCAGGGCCACAGCTAAGTTCCTAACACCTAGGGAAGACTACCTACAGCTGCACTACCTAAGGCTCCCGCCCACTAACAGGCGTCGAGAAGCACAGTGCAGCTGCCCCAAAAGGGACTTCCTGATGCCCTATTGCCCCAGACTGGTCGCTTCCTATAAGCACCCCACTAGTGGGGCCCCCCAAGAGCAGGCCGAGGGGGTTCACCTTCGTACCACGTACCAGTCCAGCTAGTGGGCAGAGACTTTGAAGAATGAAATGGATAGTTTAAGAAAGCCCTGCAAAAATACTCAGTGAGTGGAGTGTGTTACCGAGGTGCCTCAGCTCGGAGGGCGGCTCCCGCGAACGCCGTGGGGCACCAGGTAACAACTCCCAGCCCTGAGCAGCAGGAGTGTCTATAAGGGAACAATCCCAGTGTGGGCGAAGGGCCCAGTATTCAGGTGTCCCAGTATGTAGTATGCAGAGGGGACGTGGCAGCAAAGACAGAGTCCCAACGCAGCGCTGATGACCAAGTCGATCAGTAGCTCCAGAGACAGAGTCCAATGGGTGGCGCGGAGACTAAGTCCACAGCGGCGACGCTTCCTTGGAGACCCTGCCAGAAACAGAGTCCCGCCGCTGTGATGGAAACTATATCGAAATAAAGCTCCAGAGAAAGAGTCCAGATATTGGAACTGAGGCTAAGTCCACAGCAGCGATATCACCCTGCCAGAAACAGAGTCCAAAACGTGCTAGGCCAGTATGCTGGAAGGGAGAAGTGTTGCTACTTCGCCTGCCAATCTCTGTGTCTGTGCGGTCTGTCTGTGCGCCTGTGCGCGTGTGCCGTGCCCTCTGTGCCCTCTGTGTGTGTGTGTGCGTTTTCTCAGTAGTAGGCACGCTAATATATATACCACTTTTCAACTGTGTGCGTTTTCTCAGTTGAAAAGTGGTATATATATTAGCGTGCCTACTCAGGATCAGGAGTCGCCACCTCAGCGAGCGTCCTGATTGGTCCAGACGCGCTCTGGGCCGATCTGATCTCGCGTATATATAGCCGTTTTTCCCAAAATTCACTACTTGCTCGCAGAGCTACCGACGAGGTTAGAGTACTCGCGCTCCTCATTTATCACCAACAACAACAACTACTACTACTACTACTACCACAACATCCATTATCATGTCTGGACGCGGCAAGGGAGGAAAGGTGAAGGGAAAGTCAAAGTCCCGTTCCAGTCGTGCTGGACTCCAGTTCCCGGTCGGCAGGATTCATCGCCTTCTAAGGAAAGGCAACTACGCCGAGCGCGTGGGTGCTGGTGCCCCCGTGTACCTTGCGGCAGTTATGGAGTACCTGGCTGCTGAAGTCCTTGAGCTTGCCGGCAATGCCGCCCGTGACAACAAGAAGACTCGTATCATCCCACGTCACCTGCAGCTGGCCATCCACAACGACGAGGAACTTAACAAGCTCCTCTCCGGAGTCACCATTGCACAGGGTGGCGTGCTGCCCAACATTCTGGCCGTGCTCCTTCCCAAGAAGACTGAGAAGAAGTAAATAAAGGGCCTCCCTCCCCTTCAGCCAATATCACCATCAATCCGGCTCCTCTTCGGAGCCACACGTTCAAACATCTAGAGAGTTGTGTAGACTATACTGGTATATCAATAATAAGCAAGTAGTGCATTTATTTTCGAGTTAGTTATTTGTTATTATTATTATTATTATTTAGTCAGGCACGCAAGTGACCGAGAATAAATATGTATACTATATTTCTACTAATGTACCTGCTGTGTGTCACAGTGGAGAGTTGATTAGATGTGTTGCCTATTGTGATATGTTGAGCGTCTTTTTCATCTCAATGTATATTTTGTTTTATGAGAAACTGAGAACGATGAGGGGCGTGATCATTGAAATAACTCAATGATAATAATAATAATAATAATAATAATAATAATAATAATAATAATAATAATAATAATAATAATAATAATAATAATGATAATAATAATAATAATAAAGATAATTGGAGAAGACCTGATGAAGTGAGAAAGATGGTTATAATTAAAAATGGTTTCTTTTCTTAGCTCAGATAGTGATAGTGAACATGGTTATGAGAAAGTAGTAGTAATAATAGTAGTTTATGGTCCTTCTTTCTTTTCATGTTTGTGGACCTTAAAAAGGTCCGGGAGATGATGTTATTCAATGATGATAATGCAAGCTGAATAGCTGGCACCATCTCAATAATGGAGCGATTTAACCACCAAATCCGTACAGGGTACGGCCCTGACGCTTGAGGGCGTAGACAACGTCCATGGCAGTAACGGTCTTACGCTTGGCGTGCTCGGTATAGGTGACAGCATCCCTGATAACGTTCTCAAGGAACACCTTGAGCACCCCACGAGTCTCCTCGTAGATGAGACCAGAGATGCGCTTGACGCCACCTCGGCGAGCTAGACGACGGATAGCAGGCTTGGTGATTCCCTGGATGTTATCACGCAGAACCTTACGGTGACGCTTGGCGCCTCCCTTTCCAAGACCCTTGCCTCCCTTGCCGCGGCCAGTCATGGTGATGAGAGCTGCTAGTACGACATCCGAACGGTCTAACAGGAAGCTCACGAATGTGCCTCAAATCTATCTATCTATCTATATTTGTAGAAAAGATGGGTGAAGGAAGAATAATATGAGTATAAGAGGATAGTGAGAAATAATGAAAGAAGTATAAGATTAAAGATGGTGGGCTGTCCACCTTGCTATTTTACTTATTGATGTTATACTGTGTATTATGTGTTTGTGAGAATGTTTGTGTTCTGTGTGCTGACTTCATGTGATGGCACGGGCCGCGATTGTTCTCCCTGTTACACCGCAGGCGAGTCGAGAGAGACTCTACCACTACTCCCTCGCCGACACCACACAACTCTTACCCCCTATAGGTAGGTCCCCGGGTGTCGGCGACTCAGGATGAGGTGCAACCCCCTCCCCATCTACCGCTTGCTGGGGGCCAGCAAGCCCTACCAGTGGCCAGTACCCCTCGGCTGTGCACTACGGTGTGGTGAACACCGGCTTGGCATACCGCCTCACCGCCGACTCAGGGCGCGGAGTGGGGAGAGAGGAGGCCAGCTACGAGTCCCATGTGAAGCATGTGTGTGTGTGTGTGCTGTTTAGAGTGTTGGAGTTACATAATATTCTTTCCTTTCCAGATGCCCCGTGTGTGCTGAGTTTTTGTGTTTGGCCATCTTCAGGAATACAGTGAGTAAAGGTAAGTGTTTTAAGGTGAGTATGTTTCCTTTATTTTCGGTTTGTTAATATATTGGGTTGGGTATTGTTTTGCATGCCTGTAGGCTGCTAGGGAAATCACGGTGATATTTTACTATTTGATCTGAGTTGTCTTTTAGGCTTTGATAGATAGGCAGGCCCAACTCATCAATTTTTTCCCAAATTGTCTTTGCTCTGTAGTGTAGACGTATATTGAGAGGTGCTGTTTTGGTGTGTATGTGTACTTGTTCTGTTGTCATGGTGTAAGGGTGTTTCTGATTTGTTGCAAATCTAAGTGCTTTGTTTTGAACTTTTTGAAGTTTGCTAATTTGGTTATTGCTCATTGTGTGTATAGGGATTGGAGGGTAATCAAGTATTGGTAGTATTAGTGCTTTTACTAAGTGTATTTTTATTTTCTCTGGCATGTTATGTAACTTGTAGAGTTTTTGTAGTGACGCTATTGCTATATTTTTACGCTCCTGTGTATGTTTGTAGTAGCCACCTCTAGTTATGGTTAGACCAAGGCATTTGCCGGTACTTTTAAATTCTATTTCTTCTTCGTTAATGATGAGTGGAAAGGTAAGTTTTGCTCCAAGGTGCAGAGGGGTGAATTTATTAACATTGGTTTTTATTTTCCAGTTCCTTTCGTAGTTATTAATTGCTGTTATTGCTCTCTCTGTTTTTATATTGAGCATGTTCTTGGACCTTCCTGGGTAGCCAATTATTTGTGTTATGTCGTCTGCAAAACTGATGTTAAGGGTTTGTATAGGTTGTTGAATATCATTGGTGTAAATTGTGAAGAGTGTTGGTGACAGAACACTCCCTTGTGGTACACCGCAGTTTAAATTAAATGTAGGACCAATGTAATGATTAACTTTAATGGATGCTGTGCGATCAGATAAAAAGTCGCATAAAAATTTTTCTATTGTAATAGGGAGTTGTAGTTGTAGGATTTTATGCTTAAGACCGAGGTGCCAGACTTGATCAAAAGCTTTAGATATGTCTTGGCACTTGGCACTGGCCTTTATCTGATTTATTGTGTGCTATTTGTTCTGTGATGACTGCTAGTGCTTGTGTGGTGCCTCTATTACTACGAAAACCGAACTGGTAAGTGTTATATAAGTTATTAATTTCTAGGTGTGTGTTTAGCCTTGAATTTATCACTCGCTCAAGGATTTTGCCTGGTACTTCTAATAGCGTTATTGGTCTGTAATTTTGAGCCTGTTGAGGGGATTTATTTTGTTTAGGGATTAGTCTGATGATTCCGTTTTTCCACTTGTCGGGAAAATAGCCTGCTGAGATAGTGCTGTTGAATATTTCTGTTAGTCTAATTACTGCTGTGTCTGGTAGGTGTGTTAAGATTGTTTTATTAATTCCACTTCGTCCCGGGCTAGTTCTTTTTAGCTGCTTTATGATGTTTTTTAATTCTTCTGTAGTTATTGTCGTGTCAGTGTGTTGTGTGTTGAGTCTGGTAATGTCAGAGTTATTGTAAGGAATTGTTCTGTGGGTGTTATTTCTGATGTTATGTAAGACAATCTCATTTTCCATGTGATCTTCCTCTCCATCCTCCTCTCCACTAAAGATTTCTTGCCAGTGCTCTCTGTGTACTTCCTCTTTTTCTCTGTCGGTGTATACTTTGTTGTTATGTTTGTTCCTAATGTAGTGGGGTTCGTTCTCTCTGTTGCCTGTCAGTAGTTTAATTTTCTTCCAGAATGTTGTAGGATCTCTATAAGTGCTCGAAACTTCATTTATTAGTCTGTACCAGTGTTCTCTATTTTCCTGTATTAAAGCTTCGTGTAGTAGTGTTTGTAGTTGTTTGTAGTATCTGTAATTCTGATAGGACCAACCGTGTGCACGTGAGTAAGTCTGTAGTTCTGTAAAAAGTGTCTTAAGTAGTTTTGTAGTGTCTGTGTGTTTGGGTGATGGTAGACATTTGTAACGTGTAGTGGGTATGGCTTGTTTCATAGCTTTCTCTATTGCCTGGTGCCAGTTTTCAGTGGCAGTGTCTATTGTTTCAAGTGTTTCTTCGTGTAGTGTGTTTGTGTGTAGTGTGTTGGTGACATGTCTTTTAAATGTTTCCCAATTTGCTTTATTGTAGTTGGGTCTTGGTGGAGCTGGAATGGGTATAGGGGCTGTGGCTATTGTGTAAATTATTGGAATGTGATCGCTTGTGGTGAGGGGTCCTTCTACTGCATGTGTGTTGTGGTATGTGCGGTGGTTTGTAAGTATAATGTCTGGTGTTGTGCCTCTTCTGTGTGTATAATAAGTAGGAAAATCTGGTCCGACATGTTGTATTAGTCTGTTTTGTATTAAAGTGTTGATTTGTCTGCCTTTGTTGTTGCTGTGAGTGTATCCTAAGTTGGGGTGATTTGCATTTAAGTCAGCCAGCATGTATACTGGACAGGTACGTCTAAACAATTTAGTGAAGTCAGGTATGGGTATATATGTTCTTGATGGTGGTTGATATAAAGTTGAAATTATTATTTTTCCTGTGGTGGTACTTATTTCTACTGCAAGTAGATCTGATAGGAAATCATCAAGTAGTTTATATTGTATGTTCTTTTTTATTGCTATAGCTGTGCCATCTGACGCATTATTGAGGGTATTTTTCGTGTGTACTCTGTATCCAGGAATTTTCATTGGTGTGTTTTCTTGTATGCCGTGGCTGTTTATGAGTATTATTTCTGGGTCTATTATTCTGTATGTGTTGGAGAGTGATATTCGTCTGTTGTTCCAGTGTAGTACGTTGTGTTGTATTATCTTAATGTTTCTTAGAGCCATGTTGTTTGTATGACTTTGTTGGTGTGCGTGTGAGTGTTTTTGTGTGTTACTGTGTGTTTTTTGTTTTTAGTTTTTGTGTTTGCCTAGCAACTGGAGACCTTTCATTGCACTGCCCTGTTCTTATTTTCCTGAATACACTGTCTTCCAGTATAGTGAAGCAGTCTTTCAACACTATATCACCTTTTTTCATTAGTCCTATCACTTCGTGAGATTTCATGGTTGGTTCATTGTAGGTGTATTTATATGTTCCATCCTCTATTCCTTTTATCAGATGACCCATTGTGATGTTTTTAGGCCATCCCTGGCTCTCTCTTGTTATTATTCTAAGTTCTATTTCATCGCTGTCAAGTTGTTTCTTTGTGTTTGTTTGTGTTTTTTGTTTGGTAGAAACTTGCTGGGTGTGTGTGTCTAGTGTTGTTACATTTTGTTGTTGATCTGTTTGTGTGTCTGTTAGTAGGTCTTCAGTTTCCATTAAGGATAGTTTTTCTGTGTCGGCTAGAAGTGAGAGGAGTTTTGAGGAATTAGGTGTCTTGGGTATTTTTATTTGGGGAAGTTTATTTTCCTTTAGAGTGGCATTAAGTTCTTTCTCATAGCTTCCTGGTTCTATTACATTCATTAGATGAGCGTGTATCATGCAAGAGTATATTTTGAAATGATCTTCTCTGCTAATTTGTGTTGATGTGCTGTTATTCATTGTGGGGATGTTGTTTGTCTTTGTTATCTGGGAGTATGATGCTGTCTCCTTTTCTTCCTCTCTCTTCATCTTTATTACATCTTTTCTTATTTTGCATCTCATAGATAGTGTTCTGTGGTTTTCTCCACAATTGATGCATTTTTTGCTCTCTTTGTTGCATGATTTCCACGTGTGCCCTTCCTCGGCACACTCGGAACATATTTTATATTCTTTATGCTTTGTACAGTCTTTTGTAGTGTGAGATTCTATCATGTAGCATCTGAAGCATGTTTGGATGTGATAAAATTTATCTTGCTGGATTTGGTAATGTGGAATTTTCATGGAAAAAAGCTTTAGTCCATGTTCTGTAGCTTTAGAGGCATAGATTGCCTGAGAAAATGTTATTTTAATTGTTTTAGAGTTAGGGAACTTGAAAACATTATCAATATTGCCTTCCAGGAATGAATTTTGAGTATACAATTCATTTAATATGTCGTCTTCAGAGTTGTTGTAGATGTGTGCATTAACATTAAAGGCTATGACTGTTTTCTTTGCTTTCAGTTCTGGTGGTATTACTGGATTCATGTCTTCTTGGGAGAATTCTTCCTTAATCTTGTCCTTGAATATCTTTTCTTGCTCTTCATCTGACGAGACGATGATGAATCCATCTTGGACTGGAATTATGTTGGTAGGGAAGACATCATTGTTGCTGAGTATTGTTAGGAGAGTGTTCTTTCTTCGTGGATCTTGGCTGTTTGTTGTTTTTATTTTTACTCTCGCCATTTTTCACATGATAAAAACAATAATTCCTATAAGGGGGCCGAGGCCCGACAATAACCCACAGCTAATAAATGGATAGAAAAAAAAGAAAGAGAAGGAGCCTGCCTATGTGGGGCAGTTTAGTCACCCAGCTCCTAAAAGCTGTCGTAATGGCCCTGCCCCACGACCTAGCCCTAGCAGAGATTTCCTCTGAAGGAGGGGAAAGGAAATATCAAGTTGGAGGTAAAGAGGGAGGCTTAACCAGCAGCCTTCTAAGCCAGAGCCAACAGATCCACCTAGTTACCGAGGGTCACTCTCGGGAACGTTCTGGGTCCGCTCACTGCAGTCTGGCAAAGAACGAAGCTGGGAGCAAGGAAGGGAAAGGGGAGGATGGCGAGGAACCACAGGGCGAGCTCTCAACCGGACAGGGAGAGCTCCGGTACACAGTGTTACCTGGGAAGGCAGCTGGTGTTCTTCCGTCTATGATCACCTAGCTCCTTGACTCAGTGGCGAGTAAGTACGAGGCGGCGAGAGCTGCTGTCCAGCACTTTCACTCAGCGGCCTGGCGGGCGAGCTACCTAAGCCTCAAAATAACATACATAACATAACAAAGAGAGAAAAGATGGGGAGGGAGAAGTGGGGATAGTGGGAAGAATAGGGGGGTGATAAGAAGGGAATTGTAGTAGGAGAAATAGTCACTGGGGTTTGACCCAGGCGCAATTTGAATTAGGAGGGACATCTTTTTTTTTTTTTTTTTTTTTACGTGTTATATTCATTCTAAGATGGCCAGGAAGACAAGGGCTTTATCGGGAAAAGCAGGAGAGTCCGC
>NC_087177.1:21325359-21342859 GCF_035594125.1 Scylla paramamosain
ATTTTTTTGTTTTCTTTTGACATTCATACGAATGCTATAAAGGTGAAGCATAGAAATTTTTTGATTAATTAATTAATTTATATATCTATTTATTTTGATTTTTTAAATTAATTAATTTATTTATTTTTATTATTATTATTTATTTTTTTTTTTTATGTCTCTATGATAAGCAAAGCATTATAGACCTTATGAAAGCACATATCCTCTAGAGTCTTGAACTACAAAAGATTCTGTAAAGTAAAAAATAAAGGGAATAAGTGTCAGTGACGTTTGATGAATAGAGGAAGGCGTGGCAGAAATTACCATAAAACGTTTATAAATGAAAATTTATCTTCCTCGTATTTTCCCACTTGCGTTTGCTTCTTGAAAATTTAACTGGGTGGGTCATATAGCAGACATATTGTTCTTTCCTCCATTGTAGTTTGTTTCCAGCAAGCCCCCTAAATAAATTTTTTTTTTTTTTTTTTTTTTTAAGAAATGAGGAATTACATTCTAACGCTGATCACTGAGCGGAGCGTAGACGAGCTGCTATCCTCAAGGACGTTACCTCTCTCTCTCTCTCTCTCTCTCTCTCTCTCTCTCTCTCTCTCTCTCTCTCTCTCTCTCTCTCTCTGTCTCTTAGTGAGGAAGAATTAACATAAGTAAATAAGACTTTAAATAAAAAGAATATATATATATATATATATATATATATATATATATATATATATATATATATATATATATATATATATATATATATATATATATATATATATATATATATATATATATATATATATATATATTCAAAGACAATGAATATCCTCTGGGGAAGGGGTGACAATCCTTATTTAACCCTTAATTTCGGTTGAATTTTGACAAGTCTACGTTAAAATGTTTCCATTTTTCTGCAGTGATAAAGAAACGTAGAGGGGTAGCTAATATATTTAGTTGTTAATTGTATTTTTTTTCTTTCTTTTTTCCATTTATTCTTTTATTAATTTTTCTTTTCATTGCTTAATTATGCATTATGCCGACACTGCAGGTTACAATTGCAGATATTGCAAGTATTTTTGACACAATACAAGCACATCCAGCTAAACTATTGCTACAGTATAGAGAGAGTATTTCGATTACATACCTTATTCTTCATCTTCTTTTCTCCTTCTTTTTTTTTTTTTAATAAATATAATAATAAATAAATAAGTAAATATGTATTGTCAAATGAAATCGTCGAGATTACGCAGGGGTTTCGGGCAATACTTGGATGGGTGACTGACTACACAAGCCTCATCTGTCTGAAAAAAAAAAAATGAAAAATAAGAATAAGAATAGGGAGAATGAACGAAAATTTTAAGTAATAAAGATAACAGTAAGAATTATTATAACAAGAATAAGAAAAATTACAATAAAGGAATATAAAAAAAAAAGAAAGAAAGCATCCCATGTCTTTCTTCCTAATTGTCATAGAAGGGTGAATTCTTTTGTATATTTTACAACATTTCCAATACAACGATATGAATGGGGGAAGAAAGAATAAGAATAATAGAAAGAAGGCCTCCCAACACCTAGTTCTCCGGTCTTGGCCAATTAGCTAACGGCGGGATCAGCGCAGTTAAGCAGGGGGTCCGGGAAGAACTTGGATGGGTGACCACAAAAGCCTCATCTCTCTGAGAATAGAAAAAAATAGCAATAAGAATGAGGAGAATGAACGAAAAACGAAAATAATAAAATAACAATAACAATTATGATAAAAATAAGAAGATTAAGAATAAAAAGAACAAAAATACGGGAAAAAAGTAATAATATATCTCTCTTGCTAATTGTCGTAGAATTATGAATGAATTTTAGTGCATATTTTCCAACATTTTCAGCACAACAATGCAACAACAATACAGGAAAGAATAAGAATAAGAGAAATAAGCCCTCCCAACACCTTGTTCTCCGCTCTTGACCAATCAGCTGACGGCGGGATCAGCAAGGTTAAGCAGGGGGTCCGGGCAGAACTTGGATGGGTGAGCGCACAAGCCTCATCTCTCTAAAAGTAGGATAAATAAGAATAAGAATAGGAAGAATAATAAAAAAAAATGAAAATAATAAAGATAACAATATTAATTATGACAAGAATAAGAAAAAAATAGAATGAGCCTCACTGGACGTTTCTGACCAATCACAAGGCAGGGTTGGAGTCGTCGGGCCCACCCGATTCATATATAAAGGGATTTTGTGGGAAGCGCGGGCAGAAGTACCAGGCAAAATCCTTCAGCGAGTGATAAATTCAAGGCTAAAAACACACCTAGAAATTAATAACTTATATAACACTTACCAGTTCGGTTTTCGTAGTAATAGAGGCACCACACAAGCACTAGCAGTCATCACAGAACAAATAGCACACAATAAATCAGATAAAGGCCAGTACCAAGTCATACTAAGAGACATATCTAAAGCTTTTGATCAAGTCTGGCACCTCGGTCTTAAGCATAAAATCCTACAACTACAACTCCCTATTACAATAGAAAAATTTTTATGCGACTTTTTATCTAATCGCACAGCATCCATTAAAGTTAATCATTACATTGGTCCTACATTTAATTTAAACTGCGGTGTACCACAAGGGAGTGTTCTGTCACCAACACTCTTCACAATTTACACCAATGATATTCAACAACCTATACAAACCCTTAACATCAGTTTTGCAGACGACATAACACAAATAATTGGCTACCCAGGAAGGTCCAAGAACATGCTCAATATAAAAACAGAGAGAGCAATAACAGCAATTAATAACTACGAAAAGAACTGGAAAATAAAAACCAATGTTAATAAATTCACCCCTCTGCACCTTGGATCAAAACTTACCTTTCCACTCATCATTAACGAAGAAGAAATAGAATTTAAAAGTACCGGCAAATGCCTTGGTCTAACCATAACTACAGGTGGCTACTACAAACATATACAGGAGCGTAAAAATATAGCAATAGCATCACTACAAAAACTCTACAAGTTACATAACATGCCAGAGAAAATAAAAATACACTTAGTAAAAGCACTAATACTACCAATACTTGATTACCCTCCAATCCCTATACACACAATGAGCAATAACCAAATTAGCAAACTTCAAAAAGTTCAAAACAAAGCACTTAGATTTGCAACAAATCAGAAACACCCTTACACCATGACAACAGAACAAGTACACATACACACCAAAACAGCACCTCTCAATATACGTCTACACTACAGAGCAAAGACAATTTGGGAAAAAATTGATGAGTTGGGCCTGCCTATCTATCAAAGCCTAAAAGACAACTCAGATCAAATAGTAAAATACCACCGTGATTTCCCTAGCAGCCTACAGGCATGCAAAACAATACCCAACCCAATCTATTAACAAACCGAAAATAAAGGAAACATACTCACCTTAAAACACTTACCTTTACTCACTGTATTCCTGAAGATGGCCAAACACAAAAACTCAGCACACACGGGGCATCTGAAAAGGAAAGAATATTATGTAACTCCAACACTCTAAACAGCACACACACGCACACATGCTTCACATGGGACTCGTAGCTGGCCTCCTCTCTCCCCACTCCGCGCCCTGAGTCGGCGGTGAGGCGGTATGCCACGCCGGTGTTCACCACACCGTAGTGCACAGCCGAGGGGTACTGGCCACTGGTAGGGCTTGCTGGCCCCCAGCAAGCGGTAGATGGGGAGGGGGTTGCACCTCATCCTGAGTCGCCGACACCCGGGGACCTACCTATAGGGGGTAAGAGTTGTGTGGTGTCGGCGAAGGAGTAGTGGTAGAGTCTCTCTCGACTCGCCTGCGGTGTAACAGGGAGAAATATCGCAGCCTGTGCCATCACATGAAGTCAGCACACAGAACACAAACATTCTCACAAACACATAATACACAGTATAACATCAATAAGTAAAATAGCAAGGTGGACAGCCCACCATCTTTAATATTATACTTCTTTCATTATTTCTCACTATCCTCTTATACTCATATTATTCTTCCCTCACCCATCTTTTCTATAAATATAGAAAGATAGATAGCGCGGGCAGACTCAGCTGAGTGTTCGTTGTGAGTTGTTGTTACCACAACTATGGCACGTACCAAGCAAACGGCTCGCAAGTCCACTGGTGGCAAGGCGCCCCGCAAGCAGCTTGCTACAAAGGCAGCTCGCAAGTCTGCTCCAGCCACTGGAGGTGTCAAGAAACCCCACCGTTACAGGCCTGGAACCGTTGCTCTCCGTGAGATCCGCCGTTATCAGAAGAGCACTGAGCTGCTTATCAGGAAACTGCCTTTCCAGCGCCTGGTGCGTGAAATTGCTCAGGATTTCAAGACTGACCTCCGCTTCCAGTCCTCTGCTGTCATGGCTCTCCAGGAAGCTTCCGAGGCTTACCTCGTGGGTCTGTTTGAGGATACCAACCTGTGCACCATCCATGCCAAGCGCGTGACTATCATGCCAAAGGACATCCAACTGGCTCGTCGCATCCGTGGCGAGCGTGCCTAAGAAGTCATCCACGAATGATCTTCATAACAGCAATATCTAGGCCCTTTTTAGGGCCAAACATCTCTTTCATTAAAGAATTTTCATAGACAATCTGTTTGGTTTTGTGGAAGAAAATATTTATTTTCCATCTTTCAGTATCAGGTTAATAATTAACTTTCGACTTTCAACTCAATATCCTTCCCCCTTTTTTTTTTTTATTATTATTATTATTCCCTCTTCCATGGCCATATCTCTTTCACTTGGGAGAATTTTTATCTTTCTTTATCTCTATTTTTTTTATCTTTTCTTTATCTCCACTGAATAATAATCACGATAATAATAAGCATAATAATAATAATAATAATAATAATAATAATAATAATAATAATGATACAATAATTATTATAATAATAATCATAATAAAAACAACAATATTAATAATATTAATAATGATAATAATAATAATAATAATAATAATAATAATAATAATAATAATAATAATAATAATAACAATAATATTAATAATAATAACAATAATTATAATAATAATGCATTTGTCTATATTGTATCTTTTTTCCTTTTCAAGTGTGGCTCCAATGGAGCCGGGTATTATTTTATACTGGCAGCAGTATACTGGCCGCCTGTTTACTTGGAGGAGGTATACTTGGTAACAGCCTTGGTGCCTTCAGAAACAGCGTGTTTTGCCAGTTCACCAGGCAGAAGAAGACGGATAGCGGTCTGGATTTCCCGGCTGGTGATGGTGGAGCGCTTGTTATAGTGTGCCAGGCGGGATGCCTCGGCAGCGATGCGCTCGAAAATGTCATTCACGAACGAGTTCATGATTGACATGGCCTTGGAGGACACGCCAGTGTCTGGGTGGACTTGCTTGAGCACCTTGTAGATGTAGATGGAGTAGCTCTCCTTCCTCCTGCGCTTCTTCTTGTCGCCCTTGGCAATGGCCTTCTGTGCCTTGCCAGCTTTCTTGGCAGCCTTTCCTGATGCTTTGGGAGGCATAGTGTCGCCGTACTGCTGTGAGAACGAGTGTGCGTTTTCAAGTTTTTTTTCAAGTTTTTTTTTTTATTTAGAAAAAAGGGGGTGTTACAAGAAGGGGCAGTGTGTGTACCAAGACTGGTACACAGGGAAGAAAAAGTGAGGAGAAATAGAAGTACAGTGGGAGAAAAAAAAAGTTGCCGGGCGGTCCGGCTTGCTACTGTAAAGTAATGAGTGTCACAGGGCAGTACACGAGCGATTTGTAGGGTGGAAACCGGAGTCCCCGGAGGAAAACCACCCGCACTGCTGTGAGATAGAATAGAGTGGGGGAGGGTTACATATAATATTTACATAACATTTACAAGTACGTTGCAATGACATAAAATATTTACAGAACATGAGTTCTTGGTGGAAACCTGAGTTAGCAGGTGAGTCGTAAAGGGCAATTAGAAGACACACATAAAGTAGATTGTTTGGAGAAGGCGGTGCAAGAAGAGGATGGTAAGAGAGATGCACTAGCTTAAGAGAGGTGAAGAGGAGAGGACGAAGGTAGAAGGGGGGAAACATCGAGAGGAAGAAAAAAGAATGCAGAGGGACACAGTAGAACCGTTAAGGAGTACATAATGCTTAAGAAGAAATAAGACACGAGGGAGCAAAAATTGTCACAATAGCACGTACAAAATAAACATGAGAGTCAAATGCAGAGGGACACAGTAGAAACGTTAAGGAGTACTTAATGCTTAAGAAGAAAAAAGACACGAGGGAGCAAAAATTGTCACAATAGCACGTACAAAATAAACATGAGAGTCACAGAACACGCGTGGATGTTCACTGTGCACTGTAACGATACACTCGATTATTTCGGGAGTCCTGCGACGGTGGAGAGGGTGGTGAGCAGGTGTCTTGGGCGCGGGTCGATGTCGGAGGTTCTAGGAGTCGCTGTCGGTGGTTCGGGGGGGAGTTCAAGGGGGAGGCCTTCGGCGACGCCTGCGGCGCCGTCAGCCCCAGCCAACCCCTCAGCTGTGCGTTTCCCGAACTCGGTCCCGCTGCCGGGGGCTGAGCAGGCTACCCCGGAGGACGATTACCCCTCGCCAGGACGTCGGCCGGTCCCTCGGCGACTCGGGGCGCGGGGGGGCGAGGGGAAGTTCGCGATGCTGGAACCACCACTGGGTATGCCGTCGGTGTCGCCGGGGGCGTCATCAGGCCTGGCAGATCTCTTAGTGGCTAGCTGCAGTCCACCACTGTCGTCACGGTACCTCTACTCTCGGAAGGAGAAGGACAGATGCTCGCTCTCTCTCAGTCAGCAGTCGGTGATGATAATGGCGTGATCTGCGGACAAATTATCTAGCAGTAAAAGAGTGCTTGGGGGGAGAGTGACTAATTTCTAGTAGTGATACAGGTAGATTGTGAATTTAATAGGGGAATGAGTTACGGAAATATAACATTCACCTGTATCGGGGTTCGGGAGGCGGGTCTTGCACTCGGCGAAGACTCCTGGGGAACCCGGCGTGTTCCCGGGGTAGAGCCTCGTCGTGCTGTGTCCTCAGCGCCTGGAACTGATCCCATCCCTCGGCATCCATCTGTTCCCAAACCCTGGCGGCCATATCGTGAAGGCGGACGTTCTGGGATGCGGCTGGGAGGGATGCGGCTTCGTGAAGAGCAGCCGAGGTGACAAAGTCGTCCCATCTGGTGCCGAAGGCGAACCTCAGGGCGTTGTTCTGGACCCGCTGAAGCTTGCTGATGGCTGTTTTAGAGAGAGCATGCAAGGGAATAGGTGGATAAGTTAGAATGGGCAAAATCAAAGCCTTTATTAGGTGGAGCTTGAGACCAGTGGTCAGATCCCTGAAGCGGTACAGCCTGGTGAGGGCCGACTTCGCTTTTGCCACTCGCTGGGACACGTGTGAAGTGTACCCAGTTGTGGATATGGAGAGCCCCAGGAGGGTGCCCCTGGGGCTAAACTCAACATCATCCCCATCCACTAGCAGTGGGGCGGGGGTCTTTGTGGCGAGGGGGACGACCTTAAACTTGGCCAGGTTTGTCCTGATCCTCCACTCCCTCTCGAAGGCATTGATGCGGGCGATCTCTTTGGCAGTGCGGGCGTTCGTCATCAAGCTGGAGCGACCTGGGTGGAAAATAATATGGGAGACATCATCAGCATACAGTAAATTGATACCAGCCTCTGAGGCTGGACAATCGCTGGTATAAATGCTGTACAGGGTGGGCGACAGCACACTGCCCTGCGGAACTCCTGTGGCGAGGGGAAAAGCTGGACCGAGGTGGCCCCCTACCCTCACCCTCGCCGTCCTGTCATCCAGGAAGTCACAGAGAAGGCGCTCAACCGGTGCAGGCAGCCCCAGGTGAAGGAGCTTGTACTTCAGCCCAAGGTGCCAGACACGGTCAAACGCCTTACTCACGTCCCGCAGCACCAAGTTACAGCGGTACCTATTGGCCTGGTGTATGGCGATGGTCTCGGTTGCCAGATCGATGGCAATTACAGTGCCCCTGCCGCTCCGGAAACCATACTGCGCTGGGTGTAGATGGTTTCCCGTCTCCAGATAGGTGCGCAGCCGAGCGGAGACAACCCTCTCCAGCAGCTTCCCCGGTACCTCCAGCAGGGAGATGGGGCGGTAGTTCTCCGGACGAGTCGGAGTCTTGCCGGCCTTAGGAATCATCCTCATCTCCGCCTGCTTGAATCCGTCCGGGAAATAGCCTGCTGAGAGCGCCGCATTGAAGATTGCCCTTAATCTGGCTAGCGCCGAAGCTGGAAGATAAGAGAGTATAGTCCTGTTTATCTTGCTGCCGCCAGGGCTAGTCGGCTTGCCACATTTGATCGCGGCAGCCATCTCCTGAGCGGAAATAAAACAGTCCAGTGGGGAGGTACCTGTGAGACGGGCAGGATCAGCAGAGTCGAACGGGTAGGTTCTGTACACGGCATGTGCCATGTAATCCAGCACATGGTCATTGTCGTCAAAGTCGTCGTCGTAGTCCTCTCTGTACACACGGTCCCAAATGGACGTGAAAAGGTGTTCTTTTTCCTCGTTCGTGAACTTCTTGT
Organism: Scylla paramamosain; assembly: GCF_035594125.1. NCBI lineage: Eukaryota > Metazoa > Arthropoda > Malacostraca > Decapoda > Portunidae > Scylla > Scylla paramamosain. Next base: position 21,333,886 of record NC_087177.1, read on the forward strand.
CACCTGTAATGTCTATTAGGTACGCGTCTGGTCCTGTCGTTCTACCTGAGAGACACTTGATTTCTCTCCAAAACTTCCTGGGATCACGGTGGTTGGCAGCTAAGCTTGCCAACTTCCTCCCCCAGTGCGTCCTAGCTTCTGTTTGTCGCGAGTCGTGCAGTATAGCTTTAACATGTCTGTACTGCCTGTACTCATCGTAAGTCCAGCCTCTCTGGCTCGCTCTGTCACGTAGTGCCTGGAATTGAATCCGCAGCAGCTGCGTCGTTCGGGAGGGTCTTGGGGCGGACCTAATTTTGTGGGAGGTCAGGGGTATGTGTCTGTCAGCAGTGGTCTTGACTGTGGTCATCCATGTCTCTAATGCTGCGTCAATGTCCTCCAGGGTGCCGTAGGTCACGTCTGGTAGGTCTGTCATCTGTAGGGCGTCGTCCTCAGAAAACGCGTCCCAGTTTACTCTTTTATAGTTATACCTCCTGACACTAGGGATGAGGAGCGGGGAGGCGGAAATATCAAGGATAGTAGGTATGTGGTCACTAGTCGTCAGAGGTCCAGGCGTGAAGGAGTAATGAAGAAAATTCACCCTGTTAGTTAGAGCTATGTCAGGAGTTGAGGCAGTCCGAAAATCAAAGTAGGTGGGAAAGAATGGGCCGATATGGAGTGCAGTCTGTCGTCGAAGATAGTCTACTATGTCTCTCCCTACCTGGTTGGAAGTAGTGTATCCTAGGTAGGGATGTCGGGCGTTCAAGTCCCCGACAAGGAAAACAGGTGTCTGTCTGCGGAGGAGTCGGAGGAAGTCAGGATGGGGAAGGTAAGGTCTGCGGGGAGGGAGGTAGCTGGTGGCAATAAGGAGGGGTCCGTCTATTGTTTCAATTTCGATAGCTAACGTCTCCGACAAAAAGTCGTCATGGACTTTGTGTCGTGTGTGAGACTTTATAGCAATTGCCACTCCGTCATTTATTTCGTTACTGACGTTCTGTTGGTATATCCTAAATCCAGGGATCTTAAGTCTAGTCTCGTCGCGCAGTCCGTGGCTGTTGATGAGAACAACGTCAGGGTCAAATTGTCTATATGTGTTAGTAAGGTCAAACTTACGTGTGTCCCAGTGGAGTACATTGTGCTGGATTACTCGGAGACGGGGCATTATTCGCGTGTTACAGACAGCCTACCGGGGAGTAAGTCCGCCACAATTTGCCGGGGAGCCTTCTTTGCGCGTTCGTGGTCTTCGGTGGAGTAGATGGTCCAGTCCGTGAGGGAGTCTAGGTTCTCCTTCACGTGGTCTAAGACCGCTTCCTCCGCTCCTGAAGGCCCAGTGTGGCAGAGTACCAGTGCCCCATGACGGAGAGCATGGTTGAACTCCCTCCGGGTGTTGGGGGTCTTCCTCTTATCTGTCTTGGCCATGAAGCCAAACCTGATGACCTCGACGTCGTTTTGCTGGTCGTCCTCGTCCTCAGAGTCCTCTGAGGCTGAGGAGGCAGCGGAAGCGGAGTCTTCTGTGACGCCTTGGGCGGTGGTGGAAGGTGTGGAGACTAGGGGTGCTGTGGGAGCGGCCAGGGAGGTCGCAAGGGAGACAGCCCTGGCGAAGGCATCCGGAGCTTGAAGAGGTGGCGGTGGAGGAAGCTTCACGTTGGGCAGACCATTCTCGGCAAGACTCGCTGAGAGAGTCTGTTGGAAGCACCTTGGAGAGGCCACATTGGAAAGATGTGCGTGAAGCAAGCACATCAATCCGGTCAGCGACTTGGTGGGGTCGATAGGTCCAAGGTTGGGGGGTTGGGGTGTGGCCGGGAGCGAGGCAGACGTCGTCTGAGCGAACGATACGCCTGGCTTGGTGCGAGCCTGGCGCATCGCCTCCTCCTTCTTCTTCAGGGCCTCCTTGCGGGTGGGACACCGCATGGCTCTGGCGCTGTGGTCCCCTCCGCAGTTGAGGCATGATTTTGTTGTGGCAGAACAGTTCCTGAAGGTGTGTTCCCGGCTGCCGCACTCAGAACACCGGACTTAATCCGCTGGGTGGGGGCAGCTCCTGGTGTGGTGTTCTTGCACGGCGTTGCACCTATTACAGGTCAGGAGAGGTGTGTATGTCTCCTGCCGCAACTGGTGCCCTGGCACGTGGATACAAAAAAGGTGCAAGCCTTCTGTCAAAGCCTTCGTGGCCATATCTGCACGCGTGAAGGTTATCTTCATGGTGGGTGAGCGAGGGAACTTGAAAACACCCTCCACGGCGGCCCAATCATGCTGGCTTCCTACTTCGTCGGCGATTTCCTCCGCCGTGTGCTCATATATAAGTTCGTCCAGTCCTGAACAGATCACCGTGCGCTGTGCTCGGAGCTCAGGGGGCAACAGGGGGGTTAATCCATCACCTGACAGTCGAGCAGGCATGCCATCCTGGAAGATAGCATTGGCGTCCTTGTCTGTGGGTGTGAGAACCACCACAGCGTCACTGGCCGGTATAAGCCTAGTAACCTTGATGGTCGGGGCCAGGAGGGCGAGGAGGCGCCGGCGCACCCCAATGTCTCTGGGGTTGGGGTGTTTTATTCTGACTCGGCCCATGATGCCGGTCAGAGCCTGCGCAGCAGCCGCCTAAAAACGGGCTGGTCACCCATGCCCCGTGGCGAGGATTCCTTACGCCGGGGCACAGCACTGCACACTTGGTGTGCACTAACGCAGCCGGAGCTGCGTAAGAAGCACTGCACTGGGCACACAACACTAATACTTCACCAAGGTCTTGCTGCACAGCACTAACACACACACTGTTGGGGCTAATCCTGGGCACTGGGGGGAGCGGGCGGTCACCCGTCCAGCGCCTGACCGGAGTCGAAGCTTAACCCTGCATACGCACACTCGGGAGAACACTGCACTGGGGGCACACTTCACTTCACTACACAGACACTCACTCACTTCGCAATCACTTCACTACAGTTTATCCATGCAAAACAATACACCCGCACTGTAGGGAATGTCCTGGATGCTGGGGCATCCTATGGAGGGAGCACAACACTGGGGAACACTGTTGGTACACTGGGGAACACTGAAGCGAAAGACCGATGAAGAGCAAACACTGTGCACTGGAGTTTGAGTCCAGGTCGCTGAAGGAATAAATCCGGAGCACTGGGGGTCGTGGAGTGTTTCTTGGTGGAGGAGGGAGGAAACCTGGATATCAGGGTCGCAGAGGCGCAGCGATGTGCCCAAGTGAAGCCTGAGCACTGCAGAGATGAACCCTGCCTCTCCCGCACTCAGTCACGCACTGAGTCAAGTGAAAGAGATGTGTGTAGTCTTCACTCCACGAGGTCTAGCTGCCTAGTGAGCCGCACAAGGCTGAAAGTGAGGCTGAAAGTGGAGAGCAATGCTCTCAGCCGAGTGCAAACAGCAAGAGGACTGGCCGAGGATTGTTCTTGTCCTACGGACAAGAACATGGGCATGTAGAGGGACAGGTGGGTACGTTAGGACAGGCAGCACCATGGTCTTGACCAGGTGGAGCTTGACCTTGCTGTCCAGCTCTCGAAAACGTCGGAGGAGGGCCAAGGCAGCCTTGCCCCTCGCCACCCTCTGGGAGATGTGGGCCGAGTACCCTCGCCCTGAGACGTGAAGGCCCAGTAGTTTCCCGCTGGGGCTGAACTCGACGGCTTCCTCATCGACCAGCAGAAGTTCAGGGTTCTGCGTGGCTGGTGCTATGACTGAGAATTTAGCCATGTTTGTTCTTATTCTCCATTCTTCCTCGAACGTGCTGACTCGCGTAATTTCCCGCCCGGTCCTCGCATTTAGCATCAGGCGCGACCTTCCTGGATGGAAGACTACCTGGGAGACGTCGTCCGCATACTGGACGTTTATTCCTGCCTGGGAGGCAGGACAGTCTCCTGTGAATATGGTATATAGCGTCGGGGAGAGGACACTTCCCTGTGGCACCCCTGTCTGCAGCGGGAAGGGCGGTCCGCTGTAGGTGCCGACACGCACTCTGGCACTCCTATCGTCCAAAAAGTCGCAGAGAAGGCGCTCGACAGGGCCCGGGAGCCCCAAGTGCAGCACCTTGAACTTAAGTCCCAAGTGCCACACTTTGTCGAACGCCTTGCTTACATCTCTGAGTACTAGGTTGCACCGATGTCCCAGTGCCTGGTGGAGTGCCAGAGTCTCTGTTGCCACAGCTATGGCGTGCGTCGTGCCTCTTCCCCGACGGAAACCATATTGTGCCGTGTTGTACAGGTGTCCCCCATCCAGGTGGTCACGCAGCCTCCTGCCGATGACCCTCTCGAACATTTTTCCTGGCACCTCCAGGAGGGAGATGGGCCGATAGCTGTCCGGTTGTGTTAGAGCCTTGCCAGGCTTGGCTATCATCTTCATCTCCGCTTCTTTAAGCCCGTCTGGAAAATAACCTGCCGACAGGGCAGAGTTGAAGATGTCCCGGAGTCGAGCAAGAGCAGGAGGCGGGAGGTGGGCGAGAATTGTCCTGTTGATCCCACTGCTGCCAGGGCAGGTGGGCTTGCTTGACCTAATGGCTGCTTTTAGCTCTTCTAGGGAGATGAAACAGGTGAGTGGGGAGTCACCCGCCAGCCTCGTGGGGTCCGCTTCCTGGTGCGGAGTGGTGCGATGTCTGTGGACTGCAAGGTAATCCAGCACCATGTCATTGTCCTCATAGTCCTCGTCGTCGTCTTGGAAAACTGTTTCCCATTTCCTAGTAAATAGTCTGGCTTTGTCAACATTACTGTAGTGTCTTTGTCCGTTCCTGTCAAGTAGGTATGAGTCTTGTCCTTTTGTTCGTCCAGATAGGCGTTTTACCTGGGCCCAGAACCTCCTGGGCTCCTTGCACCTTGAAGCCAGACCCTCCAGAGTCCGTCCCCAGTGTCGCCTGGCCTCGTCTCTCCTTAATTCATGGAGCGTAAGTCTAAGTCTAACGTATCTTCTATAGTCGTCGTTCGTCCAGCCATGAAGTTGTGCTCTTTGTCGTAGTGCATTGAATTGTATCCTTGTCATCTGTGTTTGTCTAGTCGGTCTTGGGGCAGGTTCTAGTCTGTACTGTGTTTTTGGTATGTGTCGGTCCGCAGTGTCTTTTACCTTTGTCATCCAGTCCGCTAGTGCTGTGTCTATCTCCTCGAGACTCGCTCGGGAGATGTCAATTGCGTCTGTCATGTCTAAGCTTTCGTCCTCCTGAAAGGAGTCCCAGTCAACCCTATGAAAGGAGTAAGAAAGGGGGGTCGGAGTGAGAATAGGAGAAGTTGAAATGTCAATAATGATTGGTATGTGATCACTACTAGTTAGCGGGCCAGGGGAGAGAGAATGAGCATAGTGGAAGGTTTGATTGGAGAAGACAATGTCAGGTGAAGTGGAGGAGAGAGGTCCATAGTAGGTCGGAAAATTAGGGCCAATGTGTCTCGCGGTTTGTCGTCTAAAATAGTCCGTGAGATCACGGCCTACCTGATTCGTAATACCATACCCTAGTGTCTGGTGTCGGGCGTTCAAGTCTCCTGCGAAAAGCATCGGTGTCTGCCTACGTATGAGTCTCATGAAATCGGGGTGGGGGATGTACTGTCGTCTAGGAGGTAAATATGTAGTTGCAATTGTCAAGGTCCCATCGAATGTCTCTATGTCAACAGCTAAGGTGTCAGAAAGAAAGTCATCCTGAATTCTGTGAGTGAGCGAGCATCTGACTGCTATCGCCACTCCATCATTTTGCTCACCACTAGAGTTCATCTGGTGAACTCGAAATCCAGGAATCCTAAGTCTGTTTTCGTCTGGTAGTCCGTGTCCGTTAATTAGTATGACGTCCGGGTCAAACTGTCGGTAAGTGTTACATAAGTCGTACTTACGAGTCGTCCAGTGTAATACATTGTGCTGGATTACCTTGAGTCGCTGCATTATGCTGTCTGGGTCTTCTTCTTCCTTCCTCTCCTCTTCTTGAGTGATGGCTCTGAAGAGGTGAAGGGTCCAGATGGCATGGTATCGAAGACTGCGTCCCGTACTGAAGTGAGGAGGTGATCCACAGGGCGGTCCATTTTCCTGAGGCGATCTATAACAAGGTCGTAGTCACTGGCACTGAGGTTATGACGGATCTTGTAGCGTCCTTCCCTTACCCCTCTTTCCATATGGGAGAAGGTGCGAGTTCGGGGCCACATGTCGGTGTTTTTCTTTACGATGACAACCTCCAGTCCATTAACTTCCTCGTCCGAGTGGTCGTCCTCGCTGTCACTTCCTGCTGGAGATGTGGAGTCCCCGTCTGAGTCTTCCTGTACCTGGAGTGTGTTTTCCGCGCTAATTCTTTCGGCTGTGACTGCCTGTTCTTGTTCGACGACACTTCTCTGGGGAGGAGGGACGGGGGCACTTTTTCCTGCAGTCAGGGCTGTGATAAGGGCTGCCGTGTTCTTGATAGGCGCAAGTTTAACCTCAGGGATCCCATTTTTTGCCAAGCTCTCGGAAAGAGTTTTTTGGAAGGATCCTGGCTCTGCTACATTGGCCAGATGTGCATGTACGAGGCACATTAAGCCGGTCATGTGTTGGCCAGTTGAGTCAGGGATACCATTAGTGGTTGTAGCCTGTGCATAGGTTGTAGTTGCTCCTTGTATCCTCTTCTGTCTCAGGCTATTTTGTTTTTCCCTGAGGGCTTGCTTCCTCACCATGCATTTCATTGCCGTCGCATGGTGTGCTTCGTTACAGTTGATGCATCTTCGTTCCTGGGTTCTGCATTCCCAGTGCTGATGCCCCTCCTTGGCACAATTGGAGCACATTGAGTACCCCTGGGGTTTGTTACAGAGCCTTGTAACATGATCCTCCACTGCATAACAACGGTTACATGTTATGAGCTCTATGTACTCTTCTTGGTGCACTTGGGATGGGGGGATAGACATGCAGAACATCAACAGTCCCGTTTCAGTAGCTTTCTTGGCCATGTCACTCGTCTTGAAGGTGATCTTCACATTCTTGGTGCGTGGGAACTTGTAAACTTCTTGGACTTTTGCCCAACTCTGTTCCTTTTCGACTTCGTCCAGGATTTCGTTTGCATCATGCTCGTACACAAGATCGTCCAGTCTAGTGCAGACCACCGATCGTTGAGCCCGAAGGGTAGGGGGCATGAGTGCGCTGAAGCCATCCTCGGTGAGTTTCTCATGTTTCCCAGAACTGAAGATTAAGTCAGCATCTTGCATTGATCCTGTGATCACAATTATGGCATCACGTGCTGGGATCAGACGGGTAATCTTCACCTCTGGGGCCAGAATATGCAGGAGCCTTCGCCGAGTGGCGAGGTCATTGGCCCGGGCATGCTTTATTCGCACCCGAGTCATTGCTGCTAAGTAGTGCCTTATCCAGGGCCAAGCATTTCTCCGCGCGGTGAAGGGGGTGGCACTGAGGGTCACTGAGGGTCACAGGACAGGGAACACTAGGGCAGAAACACTGGGACGAGGGGGGTGGGGGGTGGGGGGGTTGGGGTGGGGGTGGGGGTGGGAGGGTAGGGGGGGTGGGGGTGGGAGGGTGGGGGGTTGGGGGTGGGGAAGGGGAGGGTAAGAGGGCACACTGGGACAGGGAGTTCAATCCTGGTCACTGTGGAGGGGCGGGAAAGACATCGCGGCACTATGGAACAAGTCACTGAGACACTGTGGGGTTGTGGGGGATAGGGGTAGTATTCCTGGGCACTGGGGGATTAATCCTGGGCACTGTAGAAGGGTGGGTAGCACATCACGGCACTCGGGAGAACGTCACTGTGGGGTGAAGGGGATTATTCCTGGGCACTAGGAAGGGGGGGGGGGAGAGGTGCGTTTTCTCAGTTGAAAAGTGGTATGTATATTAGCGTGCCTACTCAGGATCAGGAGTCGCCACCTAAGCGAGCGTCCTGATTGGTCCAGACGCGCTCTGGGCCGATCTGATCTCGCGTATATATAGCCGTTTTTCCCAAAATTCACTACTTGCTCGCAGAGCTACCGACGAGGTTAGAGTACTCGCGCTCCTCATTTATCACCAACAACAACAACTACTACTACTACTACCACAACATCCATTATCATGTCTGGACGCGGCAAGGGAGGAAAGGTGAAGGGAAAGTCAAAGTCCCGTTCCAGTCGTGCTGGACTCCAGTTCCCGGTCGGCAGGATTCATCGCCTTCTAAGGAAAGGCAACTACGCCGAGCGCGTGGGTGCTGGTGCCCCCGTGTACCTTGCGGCAGTTATGGAGTACCTGGCTGCTGAAGTCCTTGAGCTTGCCGGCAATGCCGCCCGTGACAACAAGAAGACTCGCATCATCCCACGTCACCTGCAGCTGGCCATCCGCAACGACGAGGAACTTAACAAGCTCCTCTCCGGAGTCACCATTGCACAGGGTGGCGTGCTGCCCAACATTCAGGCCGTGCTCCTTCCCAAGAAGACTGAGAAGAAGTAAATAAAGGGCCTCCCTCCCCTTCAGCCAATATCACCATTAATCCGGCTCCTCTTCGGAGCCACACGTTCAAACATCTAGAGAGTTGTGTAGACTATACTGGTATATCAATAATAAGCAAGTAGTGTATTTATTTTCGAGTTAGTTATTTGTTATTATTATTATTATTATTTAGTCAGGCACGCAAGTGACCGAGAATAAATATGTATACTATATTTCTACTAATGTACCTGCTGTGTGTCACAGTGGAGAGTTGATTAGATGTGTTGCCTATTGTGATATGTTGAGCGTCTTTTTCATCTCAATGTATATTTTGTTTTATGAGAAACTGAGAACGATGAGGGGCGTGATCATTGAAATAAGTCAATGATAATAATAATAATAATAATAATAATAATAATAATAATAATAATAATAATAATAATAATAATAATGATAATAATAATAATAATAATAATGATACTTGGAGAAGACCTGATGAAGTGAGAAAGATGGTTATAATTAATAATGGTTTCTTTTCTTAGCTCAGATAGTGATAGTGAACATGGTTATGAGAAAGTAGTAGTAATAATAGTAGTCTATGGTCCTTCTTTCTTTTCATGTTTGTGTACCTTTAAAAGGTCCGGGAGAT
>NC_087177.1:21347859-21400359 GCF_035594125.1 Scylla paramamosain
TTCCTCCATCTATCAACTCGACACAACCTTCCAGACAACTATCCCCTCTTCTTCAATGACACTCAACTGTCCCCCTCTTCTACATTGAACATCCTCGGTCTGTCCTTTACCTATAATCTGAACTGGAAACTTCACATCTCATCTCTAGCTAAAACAGCTTTTATGAAGTTAGGTGTTCTGAGACGTCTCCGCCAGTTTTTCTCACCCCCCCAGTTGCTAACTCTGTACAAGGGCCTTATCCGTCCATGTATGGAGTATGCTTCACGTGTCTGAGGGGGGTTCCACTCATACTGCTTTTCTAGACAGGGTGGAATCAAAAGCTTTTCGTCTCATCAACTCCTCTCCTCTAACTGACTGTCTTCAGCTTCTCTCTCACCGCCGCAATGTTGCATATCTAGCTGTCTTCTACCGCTATTTTCATGCTAACTGCTCTTCTGATCTTGCTAACTGCATGCCACCCCTCCTTCCGCGGCCTCGCTGCACAAGACTTTCTTCTTTCTCTCACCCCTATTCTGTCCACATCTCTAACGCAAGAGTTAACTAGTATTCTCAATCATTCATCCCTTTCTCTGGTAAACTCTGGAACTCCCTGCCTGCTTCCGTATTTCCACCTTCCTATGACTTGAATTCCTTCAAGAGGGAGGTTTCAAGACACTTATTCATCATTTTTTGACCACTGCTTTGACCCTTGTATGGGACTGGCATTTCAGTGGGCATTTTTTTTTATTACATTTTTGTTGCCCTTGGCCAGTGTCCTTCCTACATAAAAAAAAAAAATAAAATAGTAGTAGAAGTAGCAGTAGTAGTAGTAGTAGTAGTAGTAGTAATGCTATTTTTCATATATTTAGTAATTTTTTTTTTCATATTAATATTTATATTTATATATTTTTGTTTTGTTTTGACATTCATACGAATGATATAAAGGTGAAGCATAGAAATTTATTTCATTAATTAATTAATTTATATATCTATTTATTTTGATTTTTTAAATTAATTAATTAATTTATTTTTATTATTATTATATTTTTTTTTATGTCTCTATGATAACCAAAGCATTATAGACCTTATGAAAGCACATATCCTCTAGAGTCTTGCCCTACAAAAGATTCTGTAAAGTAAAAAATAAAGGGAATAAGTGTCAGTGACGTTTGATGAATAGAGGAAGGCGTGGCAGAAATTACCATAAAACGTATATAAATGAAAATTTATCTTCCTCGTATTTTCCAACTTGCGTTTGCTTCTTGAAAATTTAACTGGGTGGGTCATATAGCAGACATATTGTTCTTTCCTCCATTGTAGTTTGTTTCCAGCAAGCCCCCTAAATAAAGTTTCTGTTTTTTTTTTTTTTTTTTTTTTTTTAAAGAAATGAGGAATTACATTCTAACGCTGATCACTGAGCGGAGCGTAGACGAGCTGCTATCCTCAAGGACGTTACCTCTCTCTCTCTCTCTCTCTCTCTCTCTCTCTCTGTCTCTTAGTGAAGAAGAATTAACATAAGTAAGACTTTAAATAAAAAGAATATATATATATATATATATATATATATATATATATATATATATATATATATATATATATATATATATATATATATATATATATATATATATATATATATATATATATATACGAGTATATATATATATATATATATATATATATATATATATTCAAAGACAATGAATATCCTCTGGGGTAGGGGTGACGATCCTTATTTAACCCTTAATTTCAGTTGAATTTTGACAAGTCTACGTTAAAATGTTTCCATTTTTCTGCAGTGATAAAGAAACGTAGAGGGGTAGCTAATATATTTAGTTGTTAATTGTATCTTTTTTCTTTCTTTTTTTCATTTATTCTTTTATTAATTTTTCTTTTCATTGCTTAATTATGCATTATGCCGACACTGCAGGTTACAATTGCAGATATTGCACGCTCCCGCTCTCACTCCTGCGTCCTTTAAAAGGCCGGCAGGTGGCAAGGCGCACACACTCGCTCACGAGCTGCTGTGAAAGGAGCATCTTCGCTCCCAACGACTCTACAAAGAAAAAAGTCTTTGGCCTACAAACAAAAAAGAATACCGATAGACAACCCGGCAGTCACTTCGAGGAGCCGCGATCTTCCCTACGTTCCCTGTGGAGAGAGCCTCACCTAAGGGATATCGCTGGAGGATCGCAGTAACTCACTGGTATAAGTGACTTTTGCCAACTGTTCCTCCTACTCCACCTTTCTTTTCTTCGTACCGGCGACAGAGTCAGGATCGGGCCTTAGGCAAGCCCGCTCCGCGCTCTTTAGCCACCGGGGCCTCTAGTGTTGGCTAGAGCAGCCTAGAGACACCTCGGCAGCGTACAAGCCCTACCTCAGGGCTAGATATTCAGGGTTTCTTCCCTCCAGCTAGGATCCCCCTCGGGATATAGGTTCAAGGGCGATAGGAAACAACAACAGGTTGTTTATAGGCCACTCGTGGTTGTAGCACCCAAAAGGCTGTAGCGCCACAAGGCTGTAGCGCCACTTTCTTTTAAAAAAAATTACTTTTTCCCACAGATTTTTCTAGAAGGCTGCAGTATCATAGGGCCCGGCCCTATGATAAGATGGCCGTCCCACGTCCACCCGACCGGACAATAAGGTACCGAATAAAAACTGCTAACATCCCGGCCGACCTCAGCAATGCCTTTTTTTCCAGAACCCAGGTTCCCCACACAAAATGTTTCAAATCTGGCCCTTACATCATCGTTGGTCTAGCCAGTGAGGCCGATCGTGAAAAACACACCACCCACCAATCAAACGAAAACCTAAAACTCCTAGGCTTCGAGCTCGTAGAGTCTCCGGAGCAAATATCCGCCAGGACAATCCTTGCCCGCCGAGTAGACGACTATCTTTTGAAAAAAACTAACGACGATCTCCGAATGGAGATCGAAGCTAGAAACGAAATCCAACTTGACGAAATACACATAATCCCGAAGGCTCACATGATCAAAATACGTCTCCGCTCGAGACAACAGGCCGACTTCATAAAAACTAAAGGCATCAAAGTCTTTTCACAAATAATACCTTCCTACAACATTAATATTGAAGAATACAGACCAGTCACACAATGCTTTAAATGCTATAAATTCAGCCACCGCACTAATCAGTGCAAAGAAACTGAACAAGTCTGCTCTAAGTGTACCACTAAGGGCCATGACTACAGGAACTGCCAGACACCTACCCTTAAATGTGTAAACTGTGATGGAGAACACACAGCGGTCTCCTTTAAATGCCCCATAAAACGCGAGAGTCAGCAACAGCAAAACTCTCCAAAACCTACCCCACTGACAACTACTTATGCCCAAGCCACCACACCCATGCAAGCCACTCCTAACACCAACACAAACACAGAGAAACTTCTACTTGCAGATATCATCATAAAATACTCAATTCAAACCTCATTTGGCGACCTTAAAAAACAGGCAGAAACCATGAACACACTGCTGGAATACAACGGTTGCCCCATAATAAAACTTCCACCTAATTTCCAAGAAACCAACAAAGAACACTTTAAACAACATTGCCAACAAAATGAAGAGACACACGTTCCAGCACCCACACTCCAGGAACCCGAACTTATCATACCCAATGAAACCAGTTCCCCTTCACACAGGGACCTGGGCTCTGAAGATGACTCAGCTTCTAGGGAACCGCAGCCCCAGAAGCCTACTCCACCACGATCCACCCCTACAATTACCACTACCAATACCAACACCACAAAAAAGATGGATATAAAACGTCAGATCACAACCGCTCCCCAACCCTCCCCCCCTTCTACACGAACCGCATCAAGGGGTAAGAAAAACACCTAAGACACTCAACAATGATCACAGTAGTACAGCTAAACTGTCGCGGTTTCTGGAATAACAGACACCTTATCTCAGAAGCAATTCGATCTATCGATCCAGACATTGTCCTTCTCAACCACACAGGCACACCTCTTAAATCCATCAAACTTTACGGATACAACACACGCTACACAACAGGTACGCGCCATGATGGCGTAGCTATCATGGTAAAATGTACCATCAAACACATCCACATAACCGACTGGCCTTCAGCCCACTTCCTGGCCACCAAGATCGAAACACAAAACGGGCAATTTTTAATCGCCACGACGTACAGCAGACCAGATACTGGGCTCCCTCTCACCAGCCTCAATAATCTCTTCAACCACACAAACATACCAGTCTACATACTGGCAGACCTTAATGCCAGTCACACAGCATTTCGACACAACAAGAACAACCAACATGGACACGAACTTCTGCAACTCACACAACTAAAACGCCTCCGTTTCCTTGGCCCTGACTTTCCTACCTGCTATACCCACAATGGGAATGGCAGACCGGATCTCATTCTCTCCAATCGGCAGTCCCTACCTTTCCACCACCACATCTCGCACGGACCCCTCTGTGGTTCAGACCACGTTCTCATAATCCTAAAAATATCCTCCAACCCCATATCTATCCCATCCCCACCTGTCCCCGACTACCGCTCCGCCGATTGGAAGGGATTCAGGGAAACACTTACAGATCTACACCGACCAACACAGCTCGAAGGCCAACCATATACAGAAATAGACAGTGCCCTAGCGAAACTACACAGTGACATCCTGACATCAGCCAACAGACACACACCAAAGAAACAACACACAATTCACATAGACTTCAGACCCTCCATAAAAACACAAAGACTACTAGTGTGTTACAGAACACGCTTTTTACAAAACATGCACAACCTCATTCCCATCTACAGAGACCTCTGCACCCTTCGCACACACATACTAAATAGCCTACAGGATGATCACAGCGCTCACTGGAGGACTCTAGTCTCCCGTATGGACGGAGCTCGCTGTAGAAACCCTACTCAGTTCTGGCACATGGTGCACAAGCTGAAGGGATGCCAGCGGGAAAGATTCGAGTACCTCCTAGTGAACGCCAAAACCTAGCAAACACGCTACCACATAACATTATACACTTAACACGACTAGACCCGCAGCACCCTCTCATCACACCCATTGAGGAGGAAGATGTCGCCAGGTTGCTCAGGCACAATCCACGGCGAGCCCCCGGCCCCTCAGGAGTCACCTGGCCGATGGTGCGGAGCCTTCCTCCAGAAATCATATCCAGCCTGACAAAAATATTCGATGCTTGCCTCGCCTCTGGATACTTCCCAAAGGCTTTCAAAATTTCAAACATCACCCTAATTGCCAAGCCCGGAAAAAACTCTCACTTACCAGAAAACTATCGCCCCATAAGCCTACTTGAAATTTGAATATTTTTGTTTTTATGCATTATTTTTCTGTCTCGCAGCCTAGGTTGTAAGGTGGCACCGGACCGCTCCTGGGAAAGGGACTAGACAAAAAAACACCGCCATTAACATACCATGCCTCTGACCGAGGGAGTGGGGTCGTGTGCCAACACCTAGTGTTTTTTTCATATTTTTTGTCTTATGGCTTTGTATTCATATTTTTGTTTTTTATACATTATTTTCTTGCCTCGCAGCCTAGGTTTCAAGAGGGCACCGGACCACTTCCAGAGAGACGGGGATAGCACGAACCGCACTCCTCCCACTGACGTCACGGCAATGGGGCCCCCGGCCGTCGGCATGACGTTCCGGTAGCGGTACCCCCCGAGGTAGTTAAGGAGCGGCCAGTACTGATGATGGGGACGGTAACCACACCATTCAGTGGAAGCCACTTCACCCCCCACACAGAGGTAGTTGGGTGCGGCAAGGGCTGGGCAGGAAGGTAGTCAAGAGATGGTGGGGCGGGGCCCTGGAAGCATCCATGCAGGAATCCCCATTCACCCCCCGCCACCAGCGACTTACCGCGTGCAAGCAGATGGTATTAGATTTGACCCCTCGTTGCGGTGAGGGAGCCTTTTCGAGCCTCTGTCATTGCACATCCTACCATCACGTCAATCATTATCACAAACCATCCTCACCCTCCCCATGCACATAACACCACGACATTTTTTATATTCACTTTTTTTTTTTTAGCAGGGTGTCCTTTTTGCAGGACGAGTCACAGGACACGAGAAAAAAAGGACCAACACCGCTTTTTTCACCCACCACATTACATCATACAATAAATATCCCGGCCATCACCAAAATCACTCTACTACTATCCGTGGTTCGGAACCCACGTAAAACTGTAGGTCCCTCCGCTATACGGATGTAATTCTTCCTCTGTCCTTCTTTGAACCAATAAAAAGCACAAAAAAAAAAAAAAAACCCTTTTTACTCTGACTGTCCGTCACTCCTCTTTCACATCCTGATAATGCAGGCTCTGGATAGTCTGGCCCCTAACTTGTGCGTGGTTTGGCCCGGGGATTTGGGTGCGTGGGCGGCGTCCGTGGCTGTGGCTGTGTTGGGCTTGGCTTGCTCGGTTGGTGGTGGACTCTCCTGCTTTCCCCGATAAAGCCCTTGTCTTCCTGGCCATCTTAGAATGAATATAACACGTTAAAAAAAAAAAAAAAAAAAAAAAAAAAAGATGTCCCTCCTAATTCAAATTGCGCCTGGGTCAAGCCCCAGTGACTATTTCTCCTACTACAATTCCCTTCTTATCACCCCCCTATTCTTCCCACTATCCCCACTTCTCCCTCCCCATCTTTTCTCTCTTTGTTATGTTATGTTAAGCGCGGGCAGTGCGGGCAGCACTTCCCACAGGGAAGTGTATTATCACCTACACTTTACACACTTTATACAAATGACCTTACACCTCCTGAGTTTGGTTGCACAGATATTATGTATGCAGACGATATTACCCAAGTAATTTCATCACCCAGCAAATCTAAACTTATGATGAGAGCAAAAGTAGAACGTGAAATCGAAAGAATAAATAAATTTGAAAGAATGTGGAAAATTAAAACAAGTGAAGAAAAGTTCAAAATTATCCCTATGGCACAGTTTAAAACTAAGAAAATCATGGTCAATGGCACAGAAATTGAAACAACAAATAATGGTAAACTATTGGGATTAAATATCTCAAGGAA
This sequence comes from Scylla paramamosain, assembly GCF_035594125.1. Classification (NCBI taxonomy): domain Eukaryota; kingdom Metazoa; phylum Arthropoda; class Malacostraca; order Decapoda; family Portunidae; genus Scylla; species Scylla paramamosain. The sequence continues at coordinate 21,354,882 of NC_087177.1, forward strand.
ACGGAATTTTAACACAACTAAGACGGTTCCGTAATTTAACACCAAAAATGAAATCAACATTAGTGAAAACGTTACTGGTTCCAGTGCTGGAGTATCCACCCATCCCAATCTGTATGGCTTCTAATACCCAGAAAAGAAAAATACAAATTATCTTAAACAAAGCAGTAAGATTCATACACTGTAATGAATCAGAAGAACTGAATACAATGGAGTTGCATCAAAAGTATAATATCACTCCTCTGAATATATCAACTTATCACAAAGCGCAAAGAACATGGGCAACCATACAAGCGAGTGAACCAGAACAATACGAAATGTTAGTGACCCCACGTCCCAATACACACACGTGGTTCCCTAAATCTAGTGACATTGTTAGCTTGGAGCCACCACAGGCAATTATTACTAGAACGTTTTAATTTTGTTTTTTGAGTTTTTCACAGATTCAATGGTGTCAGCAGCAGTAGCAACAGTTGGAGCAGCACCGGAGCGGTAACAAATATTGTTCTACGGATGGAGATATGGTCGTCTCAGTGGAAAGAGAGCTCCCTGTTGCAGCATTCCCTCTTTCTTGTTCTTTTTGTCCATAATACATAAACATGTATATGTAGTTTATATGTTTATGTCTTTATTTATTTTTTTTTCGTTTTATTAAATGAGATAATGTCCTATCAAACTTACATGTAGTGTGTTTTGTATAATAACCTCATTTCTATTTATGTACCATAAATAAAGAGCCAATTTCATTAATGCAAATACTGTTCACACTATATCACAGCACCTAGCAGTCTGTCGTGTTAGTGATCAGTTGTGTCTCTTTTGGGGAGGGCAGCCTCAAGATCAGATTGTTCATTGGGCAAACACATCATCCTATTTCTTTCTCTCTCTCTCTCGCATAAGTTGGAGGCAACTTGCCCTCTCCAAAAGTCCGTGTCTTAGGGAGAGCTGAGTATCTGCAGGTGCATTTGTGACTTTATTGTAATCTGAGTGTGCTGAGCGTTTGCTATTATAATAAATAATAAATAAATAACAAAAAAAAAAATAAATAAATAAATAAAATAACATAAATAAAAATAAATAAATAAATAAATATATAAATAAATAAATAATAAAAATGAGCAATGTGGCTAGCCCACAAGCTATCTCTCTTCTTACTTTCTTTCACACCTTCTCTTCCCACCCACTTTCTCTTTAGCTAGCTTTCTTTTTCTCTTCACCCCCCTTTAATAAAAAAAAAAAAAAAAAAAAAAAAGCGCGGGCAGAGTCAGCTGAGTGTTCGTTGTGAGTTGTTGTTACCACAACTATGGCACGTACCAAGCAAACGGCTCGCAAGTCCACTGGTGGCAAGGCGCCCCGCAAGCAGCTTGCTACAAAGGCAGCTCGCAAGTCTGCTCCAGCCACTGGAGGTGTCAAGAAATCCCACCGTTACAGGCCTGGAACCGTTGCTCTCCGTGAGATCCGCCGTTATCAGAAGAGCACTGAGCTGCTTATCAGAAAACTGCCTTTCCAGCGCCTTGTGCGTGAAATTGCTCAGGATTTCAAGACTGACCTCCACTTCCAGTCCTCTGCTGTCATGGCTCTCCAGGAAGCTTCCGAGGCTTACCTCGTGGGTCTGTTTGAGGATACCAACCTGTGCGCCATCCATGCCAAGCGCGTGACTATCATGCCAAAGGACATCCAACTGGCTCGTCGCATCCGTGGCGAGCGTGCCTAAGAAGTCATCCACGAATGATCTTCATAACAGTAATATCTAGGCTCTTTTTAGGGCCAAACATCTCTTTCATTAAAGAATTTTCATAGACAATCTGTTTGGTTTTGTGGAAGAAAATATTGATTTTCCATCTTTCAGTATCAGGTTAATAATTAACTTTCGACTTTCAACTCAATATCCTTCGCACTTTTTTTTTTTTATTATTATTATTATTCCCTCTTCCATGGCCATATCTCTTTCACTTGGGAGAATTTTTATCTTTCTTTATCTCTATTTTTTTTTATCTTTTCTTTATCTCCACTAAATAATAATCACGATAATAATAAGCATAATAATAATAATAATAATAATAATAATAATAATGATACAATAATTATTATAATAATAATCATAATAAAAACAACAATATTAATAATATTAATAATGATAATAATAATAGTAATAATAATAATAATAATAATAATAATATTAATAATAATAATATTAATAATAATAACAATAATTATAACGATAATGCATTTGTCTATATCGTATCTTTTTTCCTTTTCAAGTGTGGCTCCAATGGAGCCGGGTATTATTTTATACTGGCAGCAGTATACTGGCCGCCTGTTTACTTGGAGGAGGTATACTTGGTAACAGCCTTGGTGCCTTCAGAAACAGCGTGTTTTGCCAGTTCACCAGGCAGAAGAAGACGGACAGCGGTCTGGATTTCCCGGCTGGTGATGGTGGAGCGCTTGTTATAGTGTGCCAGGCGGGATGCCTCGGCAGCGATGCGCTCGAAGATGTCATTCACGAACGAGTTCATGATTGACATGGCCTTGGAGGACACGCCAGTGTCTGGGTGGACTTGCTTGAGCACCTTGTAGATGTAGATGGAGTAGCTCTCCTTCCTCCTGCGCTTCTTCTTCTTGTCGCCCTTGGCAATGGCCTTCTGTGCCTTGCCAGCTTTCTTGGCAGCCTTTCCTGATGCTTTGGGAGGCATAGTGTCGCCGTACTGCTGTGAGAACGAGTGTGCGTTTTCATTCAAATTCAAATTCGTAGACGCCCTTGGAGGGGCCAGAGTCGCCCGGAGACGATTCGTCTTGCCCTTAGATGTCCTGCTGGAGAGGGCGGCGCTCTTGGCGACCTATTTAGACTCTTCAGGGCTTCTTCTAGGGTTTCTTCGGTGTTTCTTCGGTGTCTTCTGCCTCTTCAGCGGCGTTGGAGAGGGAAAGGAGCACGTCCTTACTGCTCGGCTGCTGGTGTGTTTGTGCCTTGTGTCGTGTGATGTGTGCGTTTTCTCATTTTTTTTTTTTTTTTTTTTTTTTTTTTTTTTTATTATTTATTTATTTTTTTAAGATTTATTCAGGAGTACAGACAAGTATATCTCAAGGAAACAAAAAAGCTTATAAATAATATTTACATAACAAACTACTCCCGAAACGGGCCATTGCCGTTGGCGGCCCGTAGCTAAAAACTAAGAGGTGAGCCATAGCATGTGTCCCTCTCCTATCTCTAGCTAAGCTAAGTCAGCGTGGTGGCGGGTATTGTTGGATTGTATTCGTGAGAATGTCCATGTGGCTAGAGAAGAGTGTTTTCAGCATTCTCACAGCTGTGCCCCTTGCTTCAATGTCTTGTGGGTTCATGTGGTGCGTAGATAGCTGGTGGCGGAGTTGTTCCGTCTTGTCACATTGCAGCACCCAGTGTAGTAACGGTTCTTCCTGATGGACCCCACAGTGGGCACACGGCCGTACTTCTTGTTGACGTATTCTCCAGTTGCACACGTATCCGAGTCTTAACCGGTGAAGATGTACTCGTAGTGTCCTCGGCGTACCTCTCGGAATCCTAAGTCTCTTGCCGTCCGTCACTCCTCTGTACCATTGACAGCTCCTGGATCCTTCTGCAGCATACGTCCTGTTTCTGTTTGTCGTAATAGTAGTCTCTCGTCGTCGTGCAGCCATCTTCATTGCCGAGAGTGAAGGCTGGACATGTGTTGTGACTTCAGCAAGGAGCGCCGCTGTCTTCGCTGCCATGTCGGCTGACTCGTTCCCATGAATCCCTACGTGGCTCGGAATCCAATTAATGGTGACAGTTTTCCTTTGACGCTGCAGTTCCCGGATGTTCCTCTTGACGGTGGTAGTGAGCCGAATGTTGTCCTTTAGGTTCTTTGCTTGGAGAGCCTCCATTGCTGACTGTGAGTCGGTGTGTATGATTATGTCGGTGTTGGGTAGTGTAGTAGCGTGAGCCGTGGCTTGCTGTATAGCTACCATCTCTGCCTGCATACTGCTGCAGCCATCAGAAAGTCTTGTTAGGAACTGTTCTCCGTTGTAGATGAAGGCAGCTCCGCTTCTGCCATCTTCGTCCACTGACCCATCAGTGTAGAAAACGGCAGCGTCGTTAATTGTCAGCCTGGCTATCTGGAGCTCGCCGTGTATTCGTCTTCTTACAGTGTCGTCTCTGGGAGCCTCAGGGAGCTTGCAGCTGTAGACCGTATGGTTCTCTGTCCAAGGAGGGGGTTCTGTATAACCTTCGCATGCAGTATCCTCATCCAGTGCTCCGACGTATCTTAGTCCTGAGGATGACAATGCTATGTTGGCCTTGCGAGTCCACCTGGTGGTGTCGAACTGCTCTCCCTGGGCTGCTGCGGTTCTAAGCCTGGATCGTGTCAGTGGGTAACCAGGTGTGGTGAGAAGCTTCGCTGTGGCTACTGCAACATTCTTAGTGATCCTTGCTTCTACGGGCGCTATGCCCGTCTCCACTTGTAGATTACTAAGTTTTGTCCATATAGGAGCTCCAAGGCTCCAAGGCTCCAAGCTCCAAGGCGCATGGCCTTATTCTGCTGTACTTGTAAGGCATATAGTTCTGTGGGATTCAACCCGACCAGAGCAATGGAGGAATAATCGATTAAGGACCGTACTGCATGGACATAGTAAGATCGTAAGACATCATAGTCGGCTCCGGAAGATAGTGCAGTCATGCCTTTCATCGCATTGATCCTTGTGGCCATTCTTTCCTTTAGGTACTCGACCTGGGGCTTGAAGGAGAGTCTGTAGTCGAAGTGGATTCCAAGGCACTGATGTTTCTGGACCCACTCGATGTCAGTGTCCTGGATCCGTAGATTTCCCTCAGGTATCCTCCTCTCCTTGATAAGCATGGCTTTAGTCTTAAGGGGGTTAATCTTGAGGCCGAGTTCTGTACACATCTGCTCGATTTTCAGCAGAGCCACCTGAGCTTTGCGGTGTTTGGCATTCCCTTGTGAAATCAACTGGAGATCGTCGGCATAGCAGAGGAGTTTAACCCCTCTCCCAAAGTCTATGCTGACCAACCTTTCCATGACTAGGTTAAATAGTATTGGGGACAGAATCCCTCCCTGCGGGGTGCCATTTTCTAGAGAGTATTGAAGGGACGTCTTCCCTTGGAATGTGACTTGTAGATGTCTTCCAGTGGATCCATTTCAGTAGTCTTCCTTGTACCCCTTTAAGTGCGAGCGTCTCTAGGATGGTCATTGGGTTTACCAACTCAAACGCTTTTTCCAGATCAAGAAAGACTACCACGGAAGGGTGCCCATCTACCGTGCTCAGGAGCCCTGCTAGATTCTCTGTCGTGCCGACACCTCTTCTGTAAGCGAAGAGATGAGGGTGCAGCTGGCCGACCTGGTGTTCCAGCCGTCTTCGGACAAGCTTCTCTGCTGTCTTTCCCAAGCAGCTGAGGAGATGAATAGGCCTCGGGTTGCCGGGGTCCTTTGGTTTAGGAATGGGGGTCACATTGGCAGTTTTCCATGTATCTGGTAACTGGCCTTGTCTCCAGGTGGCGTTTATTAGGGCCAGTAGCATAGTCATGGCTGCTTCCCCGCTGTTCTTGATCATCAGATATGTCAGCCGGTCGTCTCCCGGTGCTGTGTCCTTTCCTGTCTTCTCAACATAGAGAAGTTCATGGAGAGTGAAGTTGACATCGGAAGGGCTGGGTTGCTGACAAGCTGTTGCTATGGTGTTGCGTCTGGCAAGGAGCCTGTCGTCTTGCCTCCTTCTGGTGTTGGTCGGTATTTGTGCTGACGACGCGCGATCTCTGAACAGTGTAGCTAGTCTTTCCGCCTCAACTTGTGGGGTTGGGTGGAGGGGAGCTCTTGTTCTTGTTTTTCCGGTGACTCTGCGGATGTGGTCCCATAAACGAGCCAGAGACGTGTGTGCATTTAACTGGGAACACCACTCCAACCATTTCTCGCGTCTTATTTCCTTTAGTCGTCTGTCGGAGCTTCTTACTGCGGCTTGTAAAAGTTCTTTATTGTCTTCAGTCCTTTGCCTCCGAAACCGTTTCCTGGCTGAGTTGACCCTTGCATATAGTTCTTTGACCTCGTCGTCATAAAACCAGTTGTCCTTGTAGTGGCGGTTGCTGTGAGAAGACACTGGGCAAGCTTTGTCCAGTGCCGCATGAAAGGCTTGGACGAGGTTCTTCTCCGCTTCATTTATGTCGTCCGGAGTTATATATGTTTCACTCCAGGTGTCCAGCTCTTGTTGGAATGTAGGCCAGTTGATGTGTTTGATGTTCCTCTTGGGCGGGGGAAGCGTAAGATACTCCGGGGCAGAATCTTCAAGGGTGATATTAACGGCAAAGTGGTCACTTGTAAGGGTGGAATGAACGCTCCAGCTGCGCTGCGTAGCGGCTTCTGTTGTATGTAATTCCTTATGCGAAAGTGTTGCTGGCGGTGGCGATACAGGCTGCGAAGTCGTAGTCTGGGGTGCTGGAAAATGCGCCGGGTCATTTAGACTAGGCGCTGGCTGGACTTGAAGGTTTGGAGGTTCGGGTTGATTATGAGGAATGCCCATTTTGTCCCTAATTGCCTTTTTCCTAGCAGGACAGTGCAGGCTCCAGGCAGGATGACTACGTTGACAATTTGGGCACCTGACATCAGCCGAGATGTGATTTTCTCTCTTGTTCCTGAAGCATTCCTCGGATTGGTGGCGGCCGCCACAGACTGCGCACGAGAATGGCCTGGTGCAAGTAGTTTGGTGGTGGCCGAAGTGTTGGCACCTGAAGCACCGAATAGGGTCAGGAGTGTATGGGCGTAATTTGTATTTCCCATACCACCCTAAGTCGACAGTGCTGTCAGGAAAGGTTCCTGTAGCTTTGATAAGTACCTGTCTGGTTTCTACAGTCCTCTCCAGGTGTCTGTCTTTGAGTGTGAACCGCTCAGCCTCCAAGACTTGCGGATGCTGGGTCAACAGGTGAGGCTCCAGCCCGAGGGGGAACTTCATTACCACCCATCGTTTCTGTCTTTCCTCCGGGTCGAGAGCTTCAATCCGAACCGCCTTGTTGTGGATGGTCTTGGTGTTGCTAAGGAGTGTAGCAGCCTCGTCGGTTAGTGCAGTGATGATCACTTCCCGCTTCACGTTGGGACGTACCTTAAGGCGAAGTGTAGGATGTGCTCGCGCCAAGGCATCTACGACGTCAAATCCTGTCCGGTAGTGTTCGTTTGGAAGCGCTTTGAATTTGCGCCATGGCTGCCCCATCTGATCCGGCTGGATCCATCTGATCCATCTGGATCCGGCTTCTGTAGGGACTAGCTCAGGGGAAGAGTTCCCTAACTACCTAAGTGCACTATACCAGGGTCGGGTTTCTGAGGCCTCACTGGCCGACACTCAGGAAACCCCTGGTGGATTGGAGATTCACAGCCGGGCTACTAATCCGGACAGCTTCACTCCTCTCCAGTGCGAAGGGGAAAAAAGCTGATAGAAGGATAGGTTAGGTCTACCAAGGGGCGGCAAAAGTTGAGGGCGTCCTGTCGGGTTACCTCAGACTTCCAGCAGGCAAGCAACTCAGTAGTTCTCACGACACTTGCCCGTGGGGAAATCTGAAGTAACCCTACTCAACTGCCTTTGTCTATTCAGCATCTTTTTAAATGTGGCCGAAGCCTTGTCAAAGAATTATCGACGAGGAGGGGCGGAGGCAGCCTCTCGTCGTCCAGAACACTCGTGCCTTCCTGTTCACAAGTGTCTCCTGTGCCAGGTAAGTATTGCGACCAGCAGCGGTGGAAGAGGAGGTAGGGCCTTCACGATCCCGGTGTCTCCTGTGCCAGGTAAGTATGATTTCTGGGCGAGCGGGGAGCGGTGTTCAGCAACCCAAGCTTATGAATTCCTGTTGAGGAGGAGCAAGTTCCTCCTGCTGTAGGCGCCCTTAGAGGCAGCGGAGGTGTCGGGAAACGACCTGCCTTGCCACAGGATAGTCTGGTGGTAAAGGTACCCGACCTTGAGACCTCTTGACAGCTGCTACGGCGTCGTCGATGTCTTCTGCATCTTCTGCGGCGTCTTCTTTCTTGGAGGGAGGAGGAGAGGAGGAGAGATGTTCTCTCTTCGGCGAGCTGCTGTGGTGTCGTTTTCTAACATAACATAACATAACAAAGAGAGAAAAGATGGGGAGGGAGAAGTGGGGATAGTGGGAAGAATAGGGGGGTGATAAGAAGGGAATTGTAGTAGGAGAAATAGTCACTGGGGCTTGACCCAGGCGCAATTTGAATTAGGAGGGACATCTTTTTTTTTTTTTTTTTTTTTTTTACGTGTTATTTTCATTCTAAGATGGCCAGGAAGACAAGGGTTTATCGGGGAAAGCAGGAGAGTCCGCCACCAACCAAGCAAGCCAAGCCCAACACAGCCACAGCCACGGACGCCGCCCACGCACCCAAATCCCCAGGCCAAACCACGCACAAGTTAGGGGCCAGACTATCCAGAGCCTGCATTATCAGGATGTGAAAGAGGAGTGAAGGACAGTCAGAGTAAAAAGGTTTTGTTTGTTGCTGTTGTTGTTTTTCTTCCTCCTTTCTTTTTATTGTTGTTCCTAACCTAACCTAACTTAACTTCACCTAACCTGACTAACCTAACCTAACTTAAATTAACATTACCTAACCTAATGTAACCAAACTTCACCTAAATGAACCTAACCTATAATATCCTAAATTAACCTAACCTAAATTAAGCAAAGCTGGCCTAACCTAACCTAACATAACCTAACTTAACCTAACCTAACCTAACATAACGTAACATCACCTAAACTACCCTAAACTAACACTGACAACCTAACCTAAATTAACCTAACCTAACCTAACTTAACCTGACCTGACCTAATCTAACCTAACTTCGCCTTACTTGAATTACATTCAAGTATCGATCAGTCAGTGGAACCGAGGCTTGCTGGTTTTTCCCATCCTTCACAACCCAACCGACACATATACACACACACACATTCTCTCTCTCTCTCTCTCTCTCTCTCTCTCTCTCTCTCTCTCTCTCTCTCTCTCTCTCTCTCTCTCTCTCTCTCTCTCTCTCTCTCTAACTCCCTTCGTGATTTCTGGCATCTAGCCAAAAAGTATCTCCAATAACTTTGCTGCTTCTTCTTTCCCTACTCTATTTCAACCAGATGGCACCACTGCTATCGCATCTATTTCTAAAGCTGAAATCTTTGCTCAAACCTTTGCTAAAAATTCTACATTGGACGATTCTGGGCTTGTTCCTCCCTCTCCTCCACCCTCTGACTACTTCATGCCACCTATTAAAATTCTTCGCAATGATGTTTTCCATGCCCTCGCTGGCCTAAACCCTCGGAAGGCTTATGGACCGGATGGGGTCCCTCCTATTGTTCTCCGAAACAATGCCTCCATGCTTGCACCTTGCCTATTCAAATTCTTTCAGCTCTGTCTGTCAACACTACCTTTCCTTCTTGCTGGAAGTTTACCTACATTCAACCTGTTCCTAAAAAGGGTGACCGTTCTAATCCCTCAAACTACCATCCTATTGCTTTAATTTCCTGCCTATCTAAAGTTTTTGAATCTATCTTCAACAGGAAGATTCTTAAACATCTATCACTCCACAACCTTCTATCTGATCGCCAGTATGGGTTCCGTCAAGGCCGCTCTACTGGTGATCTTCTGGCTTTCCTTACTGAGTCTTGGTCATCCTCTTTTAGAGATTTTGGTGAAACTTTTGCTGTTGCCTTGGACATAATTATCAAAAGCTTTTGATAGAGTCTGGCACAAAGCTTTGATTTCCAAACTACCCTCCTACGGTTTCTATCCTTCTCTCTGTTTACTTCATCTCAAGTTTCCTTTTTGACCGTTCTATTGCTGCTGTGGTAGACGGTCACTGTTCTTCTCCTAAATCAATTAACAGTGGTGTTCCTCAGGGTTCTGTCCTGTCACCCACTCTCTTCTTATTATTCATTAATGATCTTCTAAACCAAACTTCTTGTCCTATCCACTCCTACGCTGAAGATACCACCCTGCACTTTTCCACGTCTTTTCATAGACGTCCAACCCTTCAGGAGGTAAACATATCACGCAGGGAAGCCACAGAACGCCTGACTTCTGATCTTTCTAAAATTTCTCATTGGGGCAGAACAAACTTGATATTGTTCAATGCCTCAAAAACTCAATTCCTCCATCTATCAACTCGACACAACCTTCCAGACAACTATCCCCTCTTCTTCAATGACACTCAACTGTCCCCCTCTTCTACATTGAACATCCTCGGTCTGTCCTTTACCTATAATCTGAACTGGAAACTTCACATCTCATCTCTAGCTAAAACAGCTTTTATGAAGTTAGGTGTTCTGAGACGTCTCCGCCAGTTTTTCTCACCCACCCAGCTGCTAACTCTGTACAAGGGCCTTATCCGTCCATGTATGGAGTATGCTTCACATGTCTGAGGGGGGTTCCACTCATACTGCTTTTCTAGACAGGGTGGAATCAAAAGCTTTTCGTCTCATCAACTCCTCTCCTCTAACTGACTGTCTTCAGCTTCTCTCTCACCGCCGCAATGTTGCATATCTAGCTGTCTTCTACCGCTATTTTCATGCTAACTGTTCTTCTGATCTTGCTAACTGCATGCCTCCCCTCCTTCCGCGGCCTCGCTGCACAAGACTTTCTTCTTTCTCTCACCCCTATTCTGTCCACTTCTCTAACGCAAGAGTTAACTAGTATTCTCAATCATTCATCCCTTTCTCTGGTAAACTCTGGAACTCCCTGCCTGCTTCCGTATTTCCACCTTCCTATGACTTGAATTCCTTCAAGAGGGAGGTTTCAAGACACTTATTCATCATTTTTTGACCACTGCTTTGACCTTTGTATGGGACTGGCATTTCAGTGGGCATTTTTTTTTATTACATTTTTGTTGCCCTTGGCCAGTGTCCTTCCTACATAAAAAAAAAAAAATAGTAGTAGTAGTAGCAGTAGTAGTAGTAGTAGTAGTAGTAGTAATGCTATTTTTCATATATTTAGTAATTTTTTTTTTCTTATTAATATTTATATTTATATTTTTTTGTTTTGTTTTGACATTCATACGAATGCTATAAAGGTGAAGCATAGAAATTTATTTCATTAATTAATTAATTTATATATCTATTTATTTTGATTTTTTAAATTAATTAATTAATTTATTTTTATTATTATTTTTTTGTTTTTTATGTCTCTATGATAAGCAAAGCATTATAGACCTTATGAAAGCACATATCCTCTAGAGTCTTGCCCTACAAAAGATTCTGTAAAGTAAAAAATAAAGGGAATAAGTGTCAGTGACGTTTGATGAATAGAGGAAGGCGTGGCAGAAATTACCATAAAACGTATATAAATGAAAATTTATCTTCCTCGTATTTTCCCACTTGCGTTTGCTTCTTGAAAATTTAACTGGGTGGGTCATATAGCAGACATATTGTTCTTTCCTCCATTGTAGTTTGTTTCCAGCAAGCCCCCTAAATAAAGTGTCTGTTTTTTTTTTTTTTTTTTTAAGAAATGAGGAATTACATTCTAACGCTGATCACTGAGCGGAGCGTAGACGAGCTGCTATCCTCAAGGACGTTACCTCTCTCTCTCTCTCTCTCTCTCTCTCTCTAAATAAGACTTTAAATAAAAAGAATATATATATATATATATATATATATATATATATATATATATATATATATATATATATATATATATATATATATATATATATATATATATATATATATATATATATATATATATATTAAAAGACAATGAATATCCTCTGGGGAAGGGGTGACAATCCTTATTTAACCCTTAATTTCAGTTGAATTTTGACAAGTCTACGTTAAAATGTTTCCATTTTTCTGCAGTGATAAAGAAACGTAGAGGGGTAGCTAATATATTTAATTGTTAATTGTATCTTTTTTTCTTTCTTTTTTTCATTTATTCTTTTATTAATTTTTCTTTTCATTGCTTAATTATGCATTATGCCGACACTGCAGGTTACAATTGCAGATATTGCAAGTATTTTTGACACAATACAAGTACATCCAGCTAAACTATTGCTACAGTATAGAGAGAGTATTTCGATTACATACCTTATTCTTCATCTTCTTTTCTTCTTTTTTTTTTTTTAATAAATATAATAATAAATAAATAAGTAAATAGGTATTGTCAAATGAAATCGTCGAGATTACGCAGGGGTTTCGGGCAATACTTGGATAGGTGACTACACAAGCCTCATCTGTCTGAAAAAAAAAAATGAAAAATAAGAATAAGAATAGGGAGAATGAACGAAAATTTTAAGTAATAAAGATAACAGTAAGAATTATTATAACAAGAATAAGAAAAATTACAATAAAGGAATATAAAAAAAAAGAAAGAAAGCATCCCATGTCTTTCTTCCTAATTGTCATAGAAGGGTGAATTCTTTTGTATATTTTCCAACATTTCCAATACAACGATATGAATGGGGAAAGAAAGAATAAGAATAATAGAAAGAAGGCCTCCCAACACCTAGTTCTCCGGTCTTGGCCAATTAGCTAACGGCGGGATCAGCGCAGTTAAGCAGGGGGTCCGGGAAGAACTTGGATGGGTGACCACAAAAGCCTCATCTCTCTGAGAATAGAAAAAAATAGCAATAAGAATGAGGAGAATGAACGAAAAACGAAAATAATAAAATAACAATAACAACTATGATAAAAATAAGAAGATTAAGAATAAAAAGAACAAAAATAAGGGAAAAAAGTAATAATATATCTCTCTTGCTAATTGTCGTAGAATTATGAATGAAGGGTTAATTTTAGTGCATATTTTCCAACATTTTCAGCACAACAATGCAACAACAATACAGGAAAGAATAAGAATAAGAGAAATAAGCCCTCCCAACACCTTGTTCTCCGCTCTTGACCAATCAGCTGACGGCGGGATCAGCAAGGTTAAGCAGGGGGTCCGGGCAGAACTTGGATGGGTGACCGCACAAGCCTCATCTCTCTAAAAGTAGGATAAATAAGAATAAGATAAGGAAGAATAATAAAAAAAAATGAAAATAATAAAGATAACAATATTAATTATGACAAGAATAAGAAAAAAATAGAATAAAAAGAATGAAAAAAATAAGAATATCACAACTTTCTTGCTAATTGTCTTAGAATTTTAAATGACATGTCAGTTCTGCTGTATATTTTCCAAGATTTGTTATGAATGAGGGAAGAAAGAATAAGAATAAGAATAAGAATAAGAACAAAATGAATTAGACTAACAATAATGATCACATCTTTCATGCGGTGACTGCGTGGGCGATGAGCCTCACTGGACGTTTCTGACCAATCACAAGGCAGGGTTGGAGTCGTCGGGCCCACCCGATTCATATATAAAGGGATTTTGTGGGAAGCGCGGGCAGACTCAGCTGAGTGTTCGTTGTGAGTTGTTGTTACCACAACTATGGCACGTACCAAGCAAACGGCTCGCAAGTCCACTGGTGGCAAGGCGCCCCGCAAGCAGCTTGCTACAAAGGCAGCTCGCAAGTCTGCTCCAGCCACTGGAGGTGTCAAGAAACCCCACCGTTACAGGCCTGGAACCGTTGCTCTCCGTGAGATCCGCCGTTATCAGAAGAGCACTGAGCTGCTTATCAGGAAACTGCCTTTCCAGCGCCTGGTGCGTGAAATTGCTCAGGATTTCAAGACTGACCTCCGCTTCCAGTCCTCTGCTGTCATGGCTCTCCAGGAAGCTTCCGAGGCTTACCTCGTGGGTCTGTTTGAGGATACCAACCTGTGCGCCATCCATGCCAAGCGCGTGACTATCATGCCAAAGGACATCCAACTGGCTCGTCGCATCCGTGGCGAGCGTGCCTAAGAAGTCATCCACGAATGATCTTCATAACAGCAATATCTAGGCCCTTTTTAGGGCCAAACATCTCTTTCATTAAAGAATTTTCATAGACAATCTGTTTGGTTTTGTGGAAGAAAATATTTATTTTCCATCTTTCAGTATCAGGTATCGACTTTCAACTCAATATCCTTCCCCCCTTTTTTTTTTTTTATATTATTATTATTATTCCCTCTTCCATGGCCATATCTCTTTCACTTGGGAGAATTTTTATCTTTCTTTATCTCTATTTTTTTTTTATCTTTTCTTTATCTCCACAGAATAATAATCACGATAATAATAAGCATAATAATAATAATAATAATAATAATAATAATAATAATAATAATGATACAATAATTATTATAATAATAATCATAATAAAAACAACAATATTAATATTATTAATAATGATAATAATAATAATAATAATAATAATAATAATAATAATAATAATAATAATAATAATAATAATATTAATAATAATAACAATAATTATAATAATAATGCATTTGTCTATATCGTATCTTTTTTCCTTTTCAAGTGTGGCTCCAATGGAGCCGGGTATTATTTTATACTGGCAGCAGTATACTGGCCGCCTGTTTACTTGGAGGAGGTATACTTGGTAACAGCCTTGGTGCCTTCAGAAACAGCGTGTTTTGCCAGTTCACCAGGCAGAAGAAGACGGACAGCGGTCTGGATTTCCCGGCTGGTGATGGTGGAGCGCTTGTTATAGTGTGCCAGGCGGGATGCCTCGGCAGCGATGCGCTCGAAAATGTCATTCACGAACGAGTTCATGATTGACATGGCCTTGGAGGACACGCCAGTGTCTGGGTGGACTTGCTTGAGCACCTTGTAGATGTAGATGGAGTAGCTCTCCTTCCTCCTGCGCTTCTTCTTCTTGTCGCCCTTGGCAATGGCCTTCTGTGCCTTGCCAGCTTTCTTGGCAGCCTTTCCTGATGCTTTGGGAGGCATAGTGTCGCCGTACTGCTGTGAGAACGAGTGTGCGTTTTCTTCTTCTTCTTTCTTTCTTCTTTCTTTTTAGAAAAGTGGGGTGAAGCGAAGTAAGAGTGGGGATAGAAGAAGGATATAGTGAGAAATATTGAAGTATAGTAAGAATTAACAGTGTGTGGGCAGTCCACGTTGCTATTTTTTATAGTGTAGGTAAAAAAAAAATAAATAAATGTTTCTCTGGTGACTAGCTATTTTTTTTTTTTTTTTTTTTTTTTTTTAAGGCTCGTATGTACGTGTTACTTGTGTTTTTTTTTTTTTTTTTTTTTTTTTTTTTTTTCGTATTGATGTTGATGTTCGTGTTTTAAGTTATGTGCGTGTGTGTGCCTGTGTGATGTGTGGTGTTGGTGAATGTAAATACTGAGTGTAAGATAATGTTGGTTTTGTGTTTCAAGTTATGTGTGTGTGTTTGTGCGATGTGCGGCGTTGGTGAATGCAGATACATATATATACAATATAATATACATATATATATATACACACACACACATATACATATACATATACATACACATACATACATATATATATATATATATATATATATATATATATATATATATATATATATATATATATATATATATATATATAATATATATATATATATATATATATATATATATATATATATATATATATATATATATATATATATATATATATATATATATATATATATATATATATATATATATATATATATATATATATATATTTTTAAGGCAGAGACGAGCTAAACCATCACCATCCCTATCCAACAAGAATGCCTTATTACTTGTTTATTTATATGTTTATTCATTTAATCATCCTTAAATTTTTGTATTTCTATATTTACTTATCTATTATAGAGGTGAGTGGATGTTTTGTATGTGTAGATGTTTTGTATGTGTGCTTCATGTAATGGCACGGTCATGGCTGAGTCTCCCTGTTGCACCATAGGTTGAGCCCTGCTTGGACTCCACCCCTACTCCCTCGCCGACACCTCGCAACTCTTCACCCCCCCTAAGGTGTGGTCCCCGGGTGCCAGCGACTAAGGACGAGGTGCAACCCTCCACCCATCTCCATCAACTGGAGGTCTGCAAGCCCTGCCAGTGGCGTAGTCCCCTCGGCTGTGGTGGAGCTGGCAACTGCCCTGTCAAACCAGCCTACCGCCGACTCAGGGCCAGGAGTGGGTAGAGAGGAGCTCAGCCGACCCCGTGTGAAGCAATTATGTGTTTGTTGTGTAATGTACTAGTTTCTCATTGTGCTTTTTTTTTTCAGATTCTGCATGTGTAATGTAGGTTTTTCTACATTCATAATAAGGTAAGTTAACAGGAAAAATGTTGGTAAGTGGGCATAACTTTCCCTTTTCAGATTCACTGTGTTTGGATTGTATTTGTTTATGGTCATCCACAGGTAAGTTGGCAGAAATTGTGAAGGTGAGTGAGTGTATCTTGTATAGTAACTAGCACCTTTGTTTTCAGTATATTGGCATTGGGATATTATTACGGGCTTGTAGGCTGCTTTGGAAGTCACGATGAAATCTTTGTATGTTATTGTGTTGTTCTAGTAGTTCACTGTAGATGGGGATGTCAAGAGTTTCAATTCTGTCCCATATATCTTTTGCTCTGTTATGTAAACGTATATTTAGTGGTATAGAGTTTGTGTGTGTGTGAATTTGTTGTGTTGTCATCGTGTATGGGTACCGCTGATTTGTGGCAAATCTAAGAGCCTTATTTTGTATTTTTTGTAGTCTTCTGATTTGGTTTTTACTCAATGTGTGTATGGGAATAGGGGGGAAGTCCAGTATGGGTAGAATTAGAGCTTTAACTAGGTGAGTTTTTATGTTTTCTGGCAAGTTCCGTAGTTTATATAGCTTAGCTAAGGCTGTGTTTGCAGAGTTACATCGCTCGTCTATGTGTTTAAAATATCCTGAAGTAGTTAGTGTTAACCCTAAACATTTTCCTGTTTTTTTGAATTCTATTTCATTATCATTTATCTGTAGTGGAGTTGCTCTTTTTGCACCAATATATAGAGGCGTAAATTTGTTTAGGTTTGTTTTTATTTTCCATTTGTCCTCAAAGTTATTTATTGATAATATTGCTCTTTCTGTTTGTCTGTTTATCATGTTTTTAGATTTCCCTGGATAACCGATGATTTGGGTGATATCGTCAGCGTATAGTATGTTTAGGTATCGGTTTGAGTTTTCTATGTCGTTCGTGTATATTGTGTAAAGGGTAGGTGAGAGGACGCTCCCTTGGGGAACGCCACAGTTGAGGTCGAATGGTAGACCTATGTGATTATCAACTTTAATGGATGCTGTTCTGTCTGAGAGGAAGTCACTTAGGAATTTTTCTAATGAAGTTGGGAATTGCAGGTGTTGTATTTTATATTTTAATCCTAAGTGCCATACTTGGTCAAATGCTTTTGTTACGTCCCTCATAATAACTTGGCATTGGCCTTTATCTGCTTTGTTCTGAGCAATTTTTTCTGTGATTATTGCTAGGGCGTGTGTGGCTCCTCTGCCTGTTCTGAATCCAAATTGGTTGTCATTGTAATTGTTGTTAAATTCGAGATATGATTTCAGTCTGTTGTTTATTACTCGTTCAAGTATTTTACCTGGTACTTCAAGTAGGGATATTGGTCTATAGTTTTGCGGATGGTAAGATGTTTTTCCTGCCTTTGGTATTAGCCTTATTATAGCATGTTTCCACTTATCAGGGAAGTAGCCTGCTGATAGTGAACTGTTATATATGTGGGTTAGTCTATTAATTGATATTTCTGGGAGTTGGGTTAGTAATGTTTTATTTATTCCGCTTTCTCCAGGGCTTGTATTTTTCAAGTTCTTTATGATGTTCTTTACTTCATCTTCTGTAATAGTTTCGTCGAGTATGCCTGTTCCTAGTCTAGTGATGTCTGCATTGTTGTAGGGTATTGATCTGTATAGGTTGTTTTGCATGTGCTCGTATATTATTTCTGTATCTTCATTTTGTTGTACTTCATCTTCCTTAAAGATATCTTTCCAATATTCCCTATGTACCTCCTCTTTTTCCTCATTTGTATAGACTTTTCTATTATCTATGTTTTTTAGGTAGTGAGGTTCTGTGTTAGTATTATTGGTAATATGTTTTATTTTCTTCCAAAAGCATGCTGTGTCTTTATATATGTTGGCCATATCATGTAGCAGCTTAGACCAGTGTTCATTATTCTCGGTGATTAAGGATTCTTGAAGAACTGACTGTAGATTGCGGTAATATCTGTAGCTTTGAATGTTCCAGCCATTTGATTTACTGTATGTCTGAAGACTAGAAAAGAGTGTTATTATTAGTTTTGTGGTGTCACTATGTTGTGGTGAGGGTAATCTTTTGTATATTGTTAGTGGTATTGCATCTTGCGCTGCCCTGTCAATTGCTTGATGCCAGTTTTCTACTGCATAATCTATTGTTTCTAGGGTCGCGGTGTTAAGGTTATTGATGTGCAACGTTTCCATAATTCGTGCTTTAAATTTTTTCCAGTCGGCCTTCCTGTAGTTTGGTCTTGGGGTTACTGGTATGAGTATGGGTGTTATAGATATTGTTAGTATTACTGGTACGTGGTCACTGGTGGTGAGTGGTCCAGAGGTAATATAGGTGTTGTGATAGGTTCTGTGGTTGGTTAAAATTATGTCTGGGGTTGTTCCCCGCCTTTGTGTGTAAAAGGTTGGGAAGTCTGGGCCTATGTGTTGTATAAGTCTATTTTGTATGAGTGTGTTAATTTGTCTTCCTTTGATGTTCGTGTGATTGTAGCCTAAGGTGGGGTGGTTGGCATTAAGGTCAGCGATCATGTATACAGGGCAATTACGTCTGAATAGTTTTATGAAGTCAGGTATGGGAATGTAATTTCTGGCTGGTGGTTGGTATAGAGTTGCTATTATTATTTTGCCTGTAGAAGTAGTTATTTCTATTGCAAGCAGATCTGATATGAAGTCATCTATCAGTTTGTATTCAGTGTTCCTCTTGATTGCTATTGCGGTTCCATCTGACTTGTTGTTTAGGGAGTTCTTTTTATGTAAGTGATAGCCAGCTATTTTCATATATTTCTCATCTGTTAAGCAATGACTGTTGATTAGAATAACGTCTGGGTCTAGCGTTCTGTAAGTGTTAGACAATGAAATCCTTCTGTTAGTCCATTGTAGTACATTATGCTGAATAATTTTGATGTTATTAATTGCCATGTTATCTGTGTTAAGTTGGAGTTGTAAGTTTACTTGGGGTTTGTTTTGCTACGTTGGGTTTGTCTGACAGGCGGTGTCCTGTCCTTTCCTTGCCCGCTTCTTATCTTCCTAAATGAACTATCTTCAACAGTCCTGAGACAGTTTCCTAAGTTTATTTTGCCTGTTTTCATTAGGATTATGATTTCTTCTGGTTCTAAGGTGTCTTCATTGTAGGTAAATTTGTATTTTTCCTCTTCTACTCCTTCGGCTAGTTGTGGAATTGTTAAATCTTCAGGCCATCCACTACTCTCTTTTGTGTAGAACTCAAGCTGAATGTCCTCACTTCTGAGCTGTCTTTCTGTATTTTCCACTTGGTCTTCCTCTTGTTGTTGTTGCCGCGGTTGTTGATTCTTATTTGGTGTTTCCATTTCTTCCATTTCTGTTTCTTGGTTGCTGTCTTTTTGTTCTGTTTGGGCTAAGGTTGCTAGTAGTTTGGATGAGTTTGGTGTTTTGGGAATCTTAATTGTAGGCAGGTTATTTTCTTTCAGGGTAGCATTAAGTTCTTTTTCAAAACTCCCAGGTTCTATTACATTCATGAGGTGTGCATGAATCATACAAGAGTATATTTTTAGGTGTTCTTCTTTGTTGACATGTGTTATGCCATTGTTTCGGTTGTTTATTGTTGTGTTTGTTTTTGTCACTTGTGAGTATGTTGTTTTTTCTCTTTCTTCTAGTCTTTTCTTTTTAATAGCTTCCTTTCTTGCCGGACACTTCATGGATAGGGTTCGATGGTTGTCTCCACAGTTAATGCACATTTTTCGGTCATTGTTACATTGTCTCCATGTGTGGCCTGTTTCATTACACTCTGAACAAATTTTGTAATCTTGATTCTGGGGGCATTTTTTTGTTAGATGATCTTCTATTTTATAGCATTTGAAGCAGGTCATGATGTTGTAAAATTTTTCTTGTTTTATTTGGTGGTAAGGTATTTTCATAGAAAAGAGTTTAAGACCCTTCTCTTGAGCTTTGGTGGCATATATAGCTTGAGTGAAGGTGATCTTTATGTTCTTTGAATTTGGAAATTTAAGCACAGTATCTATGTTCTCTCCTATCCATTGGTTGTGAGCTATTTTTTCCTCTTTCATCTCATCCTCATTGTTGTTATATATGTGGGAATTCAGGTTGAACGCTATTACTGACCTTTTGGCTGGTTGCTGGTTAAATTCTTCTCTGATTTTTTCTTGGAACAGTTTGTCTTGGTCGTCATCAGTGGTGATGATGACGTAGCCGTCCTGTATCTGTATAAGGTCGGTAGGGTAGATATCATACCTCGAGAGGATGTTCAGCAGTGAGTCTTTTTTGTTAGGGTCTTTGGGGTTATTTACTTTTATTTTTACCCTTGGCATTTTGCTGGTTTCGTAGGTGGAGTTGTTTAAGTACTTTACATATCGTGTATAAATGTGTAGAATGTCAGTGTTAGGTGTTTGGTCCCGTGCAGCCGCGGACACTGCCCGCCGGAGAACAGGATGGTCACTAAACGACCTCCTGCACCCAAGAGAGCCTGCCTCTACGGTCACCCGGAGCCCTTGTGCCTATCAACGAGACTGCTTCGGGGAGCAGGGCCACAGCTAAGTTCCTAACACCTAGGGAAGACTACATACAGCTGCAATACCTAAGGCTCCCGCCCACTAACAGGCGTCGAGAAGCACAGTGCAGCTGCCCCAAAAGGGACTTCCTGATGCCCTATTGCCCCAGACTGGTCGCTTCCTATAAGCACCCCACTAGTGGGGCCCCCCAAGAGCAGGCCGAGGGGGTTCACCTTCGTACCACGTACCAGTCCAGCTAGTGGGCAGAGACTTTAAAGAATGAAATGGATAGTTTAAGAAAGCCCTGCAAAAATACTCAGTGAGTGGAGTGTGTTACCGAGGTGCCTCAGCTCGGAGGGCGGCTCCCGCGAACGCCGTGGGGCACCAGGTAACAACTCCCAGCCCTGAGCAGCAGGAGTGTCTATAAGAGAACAATCCCAGTGTGGGCGAAGGGCCCAGTATTCAGGTGTCCCAGTATGTAGTATGCAGAGGGGACGTGGCAGCAAAGACAGAGTCCCAACGCAGCGCTGATGACCAAGTCGATCAGTAGCTCCAGAGGCAGAGTCCAATGGGTGGCGCGGAGACTAAGTCCACAGCGGCGACGCTTCCTTGGAGACCCTGCCAGAAACAGAGTCCCGCCGCTGTGATGGAAACTATATCGAAATAAAGCTCCAGAGAAAGAGTCCAGATATTGGAACTGAGGCTAAGTCCACAGCAGCGATATCACCCTGCCAGAAACAGAGTCCAAAACGTGCTAGGCCAGTATGCTGGAAGGGAGAGGTGTTGCTACTTCGCCTGCCAATCTCTGTGTCTGTGCGGTCTGTCTGTGCGCCTGTGCGCGTGTGCCGTGCCCTCTGTGCCCTCTGTGTGTGTGTGTGCGTTTTCTCAGTAGTAGGCACGCTAATATATATACCACTTTTCAACTGTGTGCGTTTTCTCAGTTGAAAAGTGGTATATATATTAGCGTGCCTACTCAGGATCAGGAGTCGCCACCTCAGCGAGCGTCCTGATTGGTCCAGACGCGCTCTGGGCCGATCTGATCTCGCGTATATATAGCCGTTTTTCCCAAAATTCACTACTTGCTCGCAGAGCTACCGACGAGGTTAGAGTACTCGCGCTCCTCATTTATCACCAACAACAACAACTACTACTACTACTACTACCACAACATCCATTATCATGTCTGGACGCGGCAAGGGAGGAAAGGTGAAGGGAAAGTCAAAGTCCCGTTCCAGTTGTGCTGGACTCCAGTTCCCGGTCGGCAGGATTCATCGCCTTCTAAGGAAAGGCAACTACGCCGAGCGCGTGGGTGCTGGTGCCCCCGTGTACCTTGCGGCAGTTATGGAGTACCTGGCTGCTGAAGTCCTTGAGCTTGCCGGCAATGCCACCCGTGACAACAAGAAGACTCGTATCATCCCACGTCACCTGCAGCTGGCCATCCGCAACGACGAGGAACTTAACAAGCTCCTCTCCGGAGTCACCATTGCACAGGGTGGCGTGCTGCCCAACATTCAGGCCGTGCTCCTTCCCAAGAAGACTGAGAAGAAGTAAATAAAGGGCCTCCCTCCCCTTCAGCCAATATCACCATCAATCCGGCTCCTCTTCGGAGCCACACGTTCAAACATCTAGAGAGTTGTGTAGACTATACTGGTATATCAATAATAAGCAAGTAGTGTATTTATTTTCGAGTTAGTTATTTGTTATTATTATTATTATTATTTAGTCAGGCACGCAAGTGACCGAGAATAAATATGTATACTATATTTCTACTAATGTACCTGCTGTGTGTCACAGTGGAGAGTTGATTAGATGTGTTGCCTATTGTGATATGTTGAGCGTCTTTTTCATCTCAATGTATATTTTGTTTTATGAGAAACTGAGAACGATGAGGGGCGTGATCATTGAAATGAGTCAATGATAATAATAATAATAATAATAATAATAATAATAATAATAATAATAATAATAATAATGATAATAATAATAATAATAATGATACTTGGAGAAGACCTGATGAAGTGAGAAAGATGGTTATAATTAATAATGGTTTCTTTTCTTAGCTCAGATAGTGATAGTGAACATGGTTATGAGAAAGTAGTAGTAATAATAGTAGTCTATGGTCCTTCTTTCTTTTCATGTTTGTGGACCTTAAAAAGGTCCGGGAGATGATGTTATTCAATGATGATAATGCAAGCTGAATAGCTGGCACCATCTCAATAATGGAGCGATTTAACCACCAAATCCGTACAGGGTACGGCCCTGACGCTTGAGGGCGTAGACAACGTCCATGGCAGTAACGGTCTTACGCTTGGCGTGCTCGGTATAGGTGACAGCATCCCTGATAACGTTCTCAAGGAACACCTTGAGCACCCCACGAGTCTCCTCGTAGATGAGACCAGAGATGCGCTTGACGCCACCTCGGCGAGCTAGACGACGGATAGCAGGCTTGGTGATTCCCTGGATGTTATCACGCAGAACCTTACGGTGACGCTTGGCGCCTCCCTTTCCAAGACCCTTGCCTCCCTTGCCGCGGCCAGTCATGGTGATCAGAGCTGCTAGTACGACATCCGAACGGTCTAACAGGAAGCTCACGAATGTGCCTCAAAACATAACATAACATAACATAACAAAGAGAGAAAAGATGGGGAGGGAGAAGTGGGGATAGTGGGAAGAATAGGGGGGTGATAAGAAGGGAATTGTAGTAGGAGAAAGAGTCACTGGGGCTTGACCCAGGCGCAATTTGAATTAGGAGGGACATCTTTTTTTTTTTTTTTTTTTTTTACGTGTTATTTTCATTCTAAGATGGCCAGGAAGACAAGGGTTTATCGGGGAAAGCAGGAGAGTCCGCCACCAACCAAGCAAGCCAAGCCCAACACAGCCACAGCCACGGACGCCGCCCACGCACCCAAATCCCCATGCCAAACCACGCACAAGTTAGGGGCCAGACTATCCAGAGCCTGCATTATCAGGATGTGAAAGAGGAGTGAAGGACAGTCAGAGTAAAAAGGGTTTTTTTGTGCTTTTTATTGGTTCAAAGAAGGACAGAGGAAGAATTACATCCGTATAGCGGAGGGACCTACAGTTTTACGTGGGTTCCGAACCACGGATAGTAGTAGAGTGATTTGGTGATGGCCGGGATATTTATTGTATGATGTAATGTGGTGGGTGAAAAAAGCGGTGTTGGTCCTTTTTTCTCGTGTCCTGTGACTCGTCCTGCAAAAAGGCCACCCTGCTAAAAAAAAGTGAATATAAAAAATGTCGTGGTGTTATGTGCATGGGGAGGGTGAGGATGGTTTGTGATAATGATTGACGTGATGGTAGGATGTGCAATGACAGAGGCTCGAAAAGGCTCCCTCACCGCAACGAGGGGTCAAATCTAATACCATCTGCTTGCACGCGGTAAGTCGCTGGTGGCGGGGGGTGAATGGGGATTCCTGCATGGATGCTTCCAGGGCCCCGCCCCACCATCTCTTGACTACCTTCCTGCCCAGCCCTTGCCGCACCCAACTACCTCTGTGTGGGGGGTGAAGTGGCTTCCACTGAATGGTGTGGTTACCGTCCCCATCATCAGTACTGGCCGCTCCTTAACTACCTCGGGGGGTACCGCTACCGGAACGTCATGCCGACGTCCGGGGGCCCCATTGCCGTGACGTCAGTGGGAGGAGTACGGTTCGTGCTATCCCCGTCTCTCTGGAAGTGGTCCGGTGCCCTCTTGAAACCTAGGCTGCGAGGCAAGAAAATAATGTATAAAAAACAAAAATATGAATACAAAGCCATAAGACAAAAAATATGAAAAAACCACTAGGTGTTGGCACACGACCCCACTCCCTCGGTCAGAGGCATGGTATGTTAATGGCGGTGTTTTTTTGTCTAGTCCCTTTCCCAGGAGCGGTCCGGTGCCACCTTAAAACCTAGGCTGCGAGACAGAAAAATAATGCATAAAAACATAAATATGAATACAAAACCATAAGACAAAAAATATGAAAAAACCACTAGGTGTTGGCACGCGGGCCCGCCCACGTGAACGAGAGAACGACGATGATGCCACTCAGACACCATGAGTGGTACAGAAAAAGGAGATAGTGAAGGGAAGAAAGGAGGAGTCCATTATTAGAAGACAGGTTCAGGAGGCACAGTGAGAGGATCAAGGAGATTGCAGTGCGGCAAGTGACGGAAAGCTGGGGGGAGGTTGGTAATGAAATTGTATGTGATTGTGTGTCTGTCGGAGAAGGAGCTTAGTTGTTTTTCGATTCTATTGTGGAGTGTTATGTTAAGAGGGGGGATGTTGGACTCCTCGTGAATGGAGAGAGAGGTTCTGAAGTCGAACCATTTCGTCCCAAGAGCGAAACGAATTGCTCGGTTTTCAACCTTCTGAAGTTTAGAGAGGTTGGAGGGAGCAGAGAGAGAGAGAGAGAGAGGGCAAGAGGGCAGTAGGTTAAGAGAGGGAGAATGAAAGCTTTGTAGAGGTGAAGTTTTGTTTTTGTGCTGCTGTCGCGAAATCTTTCCAGGTTGCTCAAGGCCTTGGCGGCTATAGTTGCTTTTTGTTTTATATGTATATTGAAGTTGAGGTGCTTATCTATGGTGAGGCCAAGCACTTTGTTGTTGTTACTGATGGGGATTGGGGTGGGGATTGGATCAATTCTGTTTAGTGAGATTTGGCGGGGCTGACTTCTTTTAATGTTGAAATAAGTGACTTTTGATTTTTCGGGATGGGAGAGAATTCGCCATTTCATCTCCCACAGGCCAGTCGCCATCAGTTCCCATTGAATTTTGTCGGTTAGGAGATCTAACGACCTGGCACGGGCCAATTGCGTTACATCGTCCGCGTATTGAATAGTTAGTGAGTCATTGTGGGCTGGGAGGGGTAGGTCAGCTGTGTACATGTTAAAAAGGGTTGGGGAGAGTACGGAGCCTTGTGGGACTCCAGCCTGAGGGGTAAAAAATGACGAAAAGGTGCCCTGGTGGCGGATTCTTGTCTGTCTCTCATCCAGAAAACTACACAAGATGCGTTGTGTTAGATAAGGGAGATTGAAGTTATTACAAATTTTATATTTTAAACCGGTGTGCCAAACGGTGTCAAAAGCTTTTTTGACATCTTTTGTCACGAGTGCTGTCTTGTAATATGGCTTGTTGAAATTTAGGTAGGCTACTATGCTGTTAAGGGCGTCCTCAGTTGAGGCGTTCCTCCGGAAACCGAACTGCTGTGGTGCCAGCAATCCGTTATCTTCGAGGAACGCTCTCAATCTTAAATTGATTAGACGCTCAAAAGTTTTTCCAAGAATTTCAAGTAGGCTTATGGGGCGATAGTTTTCTGGTAAGTGAGAGTTTTTTCCGGGCTTGGCAATTAGGGTGATGTTTGAAATTTTGAAAGCCTTTGGGAAGTATCCAGAGGCGAAGCAAGCATTGAATATTTTTGTCAGGCTGGATATGATTTCTGGAGGAAGGCTCCGCACCATTGGCCAGGTGACTCCTGAGGGGCCGGGGGCTCGCCGCGGAGTGTGCCTGAGCAACCTGGCGACATCTTCCTCCTCAATGGGTGTGGTGAGAGGGTGTTGTGGGTCTAGTCGTGTTAAGTGTATAATGTTATGTGGTAGTGTGTTTGCTAGGTTTTGGCGCACAATATCGGTGATATGGTGTATGTGGGCAATACTGGGCTCATGAAGAGGGAGAGGGTGTGGTTGGAAGGAGTTACGCCAGTGTGTCTGGAAGGTGTTGGTGACCTGGTCTGGGTTGGTAATTCGATCACCGTTCACTAGGAGGTACTCGAATCTTTCCCGCTGGCTTCCCTTCAGCTTGTGCACCATGTGCCAGAACTGAGTAGGGTTTCTACAGCGAGCTCCGTCCATACGGGAGACTAGAGTCCTCCAGTGAGCGCTGTGATCATCCTGTAGGCTATTTAGTATGTGTGTGCGAAGGGTGCATAGGTCTCTGTAGATGGGAATGAGGCTGTTCATGTTTTTTAAAAAGCGTGTTCTGTAGCACACTAGTAGTTTTTGTGTTTTTATGGAGGGTCTGAAGTCTATGTGAATTGTGTGTTGTTTCTTTGGGATGTGTCTGTTGGCTGATGTCAGGATGTCACTGTGTAGTTTCGCTAGGGCGCTGTCTATTTCTGTATATGGTTGGCCTTCGAGCTGTGTTGGTCGGTGTAGATCTGTAAGTGTTTCCCTGAATCCCTCCCAATCGGCGGAGCGGTAGTCGGGGACAGGTGGGGATGGGATAGATATGGGGTTGGAGGATATTTTTAGGATTATGGGAACGTGGTCTGAACCACAGAGGGGTCCGTGGGAGATGTGGTGGTGGAAAGGTAGGGACTGCCGATTGGAGAGAATGAGATCCGGCCTGCCATTCCCATTGTGGGTATAGCAGATAGGAAAGTCAGGGCCAAGGAAACGGAGGCGTTTTAGTTGTGTGAGTTGCAGAAGTTCGTGTCCGTGTTGGTTGTTCTTGTTATGTCGAAATGCTGTGTGACTGGCATTAAGGTCTGCCAGTATGTAGACTGGTAGGTTTGTGTGGTTGAAGAGATTGGTGAGGCTGGTGAGAGGGAGCCCAGTATCCGGTCTGCTGTACGTTGTGGCGATTAGAAATTGCCCGTGTTGTGTTTCGATCTTGGTGGCCAGGAAGTGAGCTGAAGGCCAGTCGGTTATGTGGATGTGTTTGATGGTACATTTTACCATGATAGCTACGCCATCATGGCGCGTACCTGTTGTGTAGCGTGTTTTGTATCCGTAAAGTTTGATGGGTTTAAGAGGTGTGCCTGTGTGGTTGAGAAGGACGATGTCTGGATCGATAGATCGAATTGCTTCTGAGATAAGGTGTCTGTTATTCCAGAAACCGCGACAGTTTAGTTGTACTACTGTGATCATTGTTGAGTGTGCTAGGTGTTTTTCCTACCCCTTAATGCGGTTCGTGTAGATGGGGGTGAAGGTTGGGGTTGGTTTGTGAGCAGGCGTTTTGTTTCAGTCTTTTTTGTGGTGTTGTTGGTTGTGTTGGTAGAAGTAATGGCACTGGTAATGGTAGTGGTAGGAGTGGATTGTGTTGGAGGGGACTTCTGGGGCTGCGATTCACCAGAAGCTGGGTCTTCTTCGGAGCCCATGTCCCTAGGTGAGAGGGAACTGGTGTCGTTGGGTGTGGTAAGTTCGGGTTCCTGAAGTGGGGGTGTTGGAGTGTGTATCTCTTCGTTTTGTTGGAAATGTTGTTTAAAGTGTTGTTGGTTGGTTTGTTGGAAGTTTGGTGGAAGCTTTATTGTGGGGCAACCGTTATATTCAAGCAGGGAATTCATGGTTTCAGCTTGCTTTTTTAAGTCGCCAAAAGAGGTCTGAATTGAATATTTTATGATAATTTCTGCAAGCAGAAGTTTCTCTGAGTTTGTGTTTGTGTTAGAAGTAGTTTGTGTGGAAGTATTGGGTGTGGTGGCTTGTGCATAGGTAGTTGTAATTGGGGTAGGTTTTGGAGAGTTTTGTTGTTGCTGACTCTCACGTTTTATGGGACATTTAAAGGAGACCGCTGTGTGTTCCCCTTCACAGTTTATGCATTTTAAGGTGAATGATTGGCAGTTCTTGTAGTCGTGGCCCTTAGCTGCACACTTAGAGCAGATCTGTTCAGTGTCTTTGCACTGGTTAGTGCGGTGGCTGAATTTATAGCATTTGTAACACTGTGTAACCGGTCTGTATTCTTCAATATTAATGTTATAAGAAGGTACTATTTGCGAAAATATTTTGATGCCTTTATTTTTGATGAGGTCGGCCTGTTGTTTCGACCGGAGACGTATTTTAATCATGTGAGCTTTTGGGATTGCGTGTATTTCTTCAATTTGGGTTTCGTTTCTAGCTTCAATCTCCATTCGGAGATCGTCGTTAGTTTTTTTCAGTAAATAGTCGTCCACACGGCGGGCAAGGATGGTCCTGGCGGATATTTCCTCTGGAGACTCAACAAGCTCGAAACCTAGGAGTTTTAAGTTTTCGTTTGCCTGGTGAGTGGTGTGTCTTTCGCGATCAGCCTCACTGGCTAGACCAACGATAATGTAAGGGCCAGATTTAAAGCATTTTGTGTGGGGAACCTGGGTCCTGGTAAAAAAGGCATTGCTGAGGTCGGCAGGGATGTTGGCAGTTTTAATCCGGTACCTTATTGTCCGGTCAGGGGGGCGTGGGGCGGCCATCTTATCATAGGGCCGGGCCCTATGATGCTGCAGCCCTGTAGGAGAGAATCTGTGGTGGAAAAGTGTTATTAGGCGTGAGTGGCGCTACAGCCTTTTGGCGCTACAGCCTTTAGGGTGCTACAACCACGAGTGGCCTATAAACAACCTATTGTTGTATCCTGTCGCCCTAGAACCTATATCCCGAGGGGGATCCTAGATGGAGAGAGGAGACCCTGAATATCTAGCCCTGAGGTAGGGATTGTACGCTCCCGGGGTGTCTCTAGGCTGCTCTAGCCAACACTAGAGGCCCCGGTGGCTAAAGAGCGCGGAGCGGGCTTGCCTAAGGCCCGATCCTGACTCTGTCGCCGGTACGAAGAAAAGAAAGGTGGAGTAGGAGGAACAGTTGGCAAAAGTCACTTATACCAGTGAGTTACTGCGATCTTCCAGCGATACCCTTAGGTGAGGCTCTCTCCACAGGGAACGTAGGGAAGACCGCGGCTCCTCGAAGTGACTGCCGGGTTGTCTATCGGTATTCTTTTTTGTCTAGCAGGCCAAAGCCTTTTTTTTTTTTTTTTTTGTAGAGTCGTTGGAAGCGAAAATGCTCCTTTTTAGGCGGCTCGTGGGCGAGTGTGTGCGCCTTGCTTCCTGCCGGCCTTTTAAAGGACGCAGGAGTGAGAGCAGGAGCGGAGCTAGGCGCCTATTGGTTCCTTCCGGACCCGGGGGGCGGAGCTTGTGACTCGGCGGCTCAGTGTAAGGCGGACCTTCTTCCTTCAAAGTTGGCTGCTGGTTGGTTAGCTGCTGCTGGGAGCTGGAGCTGGGAGAACCTTCTGCTACCAGAGTTGGAGGAAGTGTGTCGCCTCAAAATATAACATAACATAACATAACAAAGAGAGAAAAGATGGGGAGGGGGAAGTGGGGATAGTGGGAAGAATAGGGGGGTGATAAGAAGGGAATTGTAGTAGGAGAAATAGTCACTGGGGCTTAACCCAGGCGCAATTTCAATGAGGAAGGACATCTTTTTTTTTTTTTTTTTTTTTTTTTTTTTTTTTTTTTTTTTTTTTTTTTTACGTGTTATATTCATGCTAAGATGGCAAGGGAGACAAGGTCCTTATCGGGGAAAGCAGGAGAGTCCGCCACCAACCGAGCAAGCCAAGCCCAACACAGCCACAGCCACGGACGCCGCCCACGCACCCAAAACCCCGGGCTAAACCACGCACAAGTTAGGGGCCAGACTATCCAGAGCCTGCACCATCAGGATGTGAAAGAGGAGTGA
This sequence comes from Scylla paramamosain, assembly GCF_035594125.1. Taxonomy (NCBI): domain Eukaryota; kingdom Metazoa; phylum Arthropoda; class Malacostraca; order Decapoda; family Portunidae; genus Scylla; species Scylla paramamosain. The sequence goes on from NC_087177.1 coordinate 21,384,862, forward strand.
AGGACAGTCAGAGTAAAAAGGGTTTTTTTTTTTTTGCTTTTTATTGGTTCAAAGAAGGACAGAGGAAGAAGTACATCCGTATAGCGGAGGGACCTACAGTTTTACGTGGGTTCCGAACCACGGATAGTAGTAGAGTGATTTGGTGATGGCAGGGATATTTAATGTATGATGTAATGTGGTGGGTGAAAAAGCGGTGTCGGTCCTTTCTGCTCGTGTCCTGTGACTCTTCCTGCAAAAAGGCCAACCTGCTAAAGAAAAGAGAAGTATAAAAAATGTTGTGGTGTTATGTGCATGGGGAGGGTGAGGATGGTTTGTGATAATGATTGACATGATGGTAGGATGTGCAATGACAGAGGCTCGAAAAGGCTCTCTCACCGCAACGAGGGGTCAAATCTAATACCATCTGCTTGCACGCGGTAAGTCGCTGGTGGCGGGGGGTGAATGGGGATTCCTGCATGGATGCTTCCAGGGCCCCGCCCCACCATCTCTTGACTACCTTCCTGCCCAGCCCTTGCCGCACCCAACTACCTCTGTGTGGGGGGTGAAGTGGCTTCCACTGAATGGTGTGGTTACCGTCCCCATCATCAGTACTGGCCGCTCCTTAACTACCTCGGGGGGTACCGCTACCGGAACGTCATGCCGACGTCCGGGGGCCCCATTGCCGTGACGTCAGTGGGAGGAGTGCGGTTCGTGCTATCCACGTCTCTCTGGAAGTGGTCCGGTGCCCCCTTGAAACCTAGGCTGCGAGGCAAGAAAATAATGTATAAAAAACAAAAATATGAATACAAAGCCATAAGACAAAAAATATGAAAAAACCACTAGGTGTTGGCACACGACCCCACTCCCTCGGTCAGAGGCATGGTATGTTAATGGCGGTGATTTTTTGTCGCGTCCCTTTCCCAGGAGCGGTCCGGTGCCACCTTAAAACCTAGGCTGCGAGACAGAAAAATAATGCACAAAAACAAAAATATGAATACAAAACCATAAGACAAAAAATATGAAAAAACCACTAGGTGTTGGCACGCGGGCCCGCCCACGTGAACGAGAGAACGACGATGATGCCACTCAGACACCATGAGTGGTACAGAGAAAGGAGATAGTGAAGGGAAGAAAGGAGGAGTCCATTATTAGAAAACAGGTTCAGGAGGCACAGTGGGAGGATCAAGGAGATTGCAGTGCGGCAGGTGACGGAAAGCTGGGGGGAGGTTGGTAATGAAATTGTATGTGATTGTGTGTCTGTCGGAGAAGGAGCTTAGTTGTTTTTCGATTCTATTGTGGAGTGTTATGTTAAGGGGTGGGATGTTAGACTCCTGGTGAATGGAGAGAGAGGTTTGGAAGTCGAACCAAGAGCGAAACGAATTGCTCGGTTTTGAACTTTTTGAAGTTTAGAGAGGTTGGAGGGAGCAGAGAGAGAGAGGGCAAGAGGGCAGTAGGTTAAGAGAGGGAGAATGAAAGCTTTGTAGAGGTGAAGTTTTGTTTTTGTGCTGCTGTCGCGCAAGATTCATTCAGTATCAAGTAATGTTTCAACTGAATTCATATTCTAATTTTCAGAAACTATCTTCCATTTGGTAGCATAACCAGTTTCCCCTCTTCTAGTTGGAAGAAAAAACAAATATATTTATTAACACTAACTCCTTGCTCTTCCAGTATGGTTTATGTATATATATATATATATATATATATATATATATATATATATATATATATATATATATATATATATATATATATATATATATATATATATATATATATAATTATAACTATACTATGAAAAGCGTTGCTTTCATAACTAAGCAGGAGAACATCATCTTCAAATAGTCGATAAGTCAAGCTCATCAGAGCCAACGACCACACCACGTTGAATACACCGCTTCTCGTCTGATCAGCGAAGTTAAGCAACGTTGGGTCCGGTTAGTACTTGGATGGGTGACCGCCTGGGAACACCAGATGTTGTTGGCATTCCAACATTTTTATTTCCTTATTTATTCATCATTTTGCATTTTCTTCCCTCCCTTGATGATAAAACAATGCAATAAGGCAAGCAGAAAAGAAAAACAAATAATAAAATGCTTCCATTGACAAATAAAGCATCTCTCTCTCTCTCTCTCTCTCTCTCTTTCTCTGTGTGTGTATATATATATATATATATATATATATATATATATATATATATATATATATATATATATATATATATATATATATATATATATATATATATATATATATATATATATATATATATATATATATATATATATCCTTATTATTCTTTTCATAGATTCTTTTCAAGATCAACGAGGTTAAGCAACGGCTCTGGGCAAAACGTGGATGGGTGACTACACAAGCTCCATCCCGCAACTGGATCAGGATCACGGGTCCCTGTCAAGCCAGTTCTGTGATTGGCCTAGACATTCCTGGGCCGAGAGCACACCCAACTACTGCTACCAACTCACATCATCATTGTTCTTAATAATAAATTCTTTTTCTTCTTCTTCTCCTTATCATTATTACTATACAAATAATAATGATAATGATAATAAATTAATAATAATAATAATAAGAAGAAGAAGAAGAAGAAGAAAAAGAAGAAGAAGAAGAAGAAGAAGAAGAAGAAGAAGAAGAAAAAGAGGAAGAAAATAATAATAACAATAAAAAAAAATAAATAATTATAATAAAAAATAAATAAATAAATGAAAATATAATATTAAAACAAGAAAAACAAGAAGAAGGAGAAGAAGAAGAAGAAGAAGAAGAAGAAGAAGAAGAAGAAGAAAAGAAGAAGAAGAAGAAGAAGCAGAAGAAAAAAATAAATAATAATAATAATAATAATAATAAGAAGAAGAAGAAGAAGAAGAAGAAGAAGAAGAAGAAGAAGAAGAAGAAGAAGATGAAGAAGAAAAAAGAGAAACAGAAGAAGAACAAGAAGAAGAAGTATAATTTTATTTATTTATCTACTTATTTTTATTATTACTATTATTATTTATTTATTTATTAAATTTAACCTAACCTAACCTAACATAATGTAACATTACCTAAACTACCCTAAACTAACCCAAACTTAACATAACCTAAATTAGCTTAACCTAACTTTGTTGTTGCTGTTGTTGTTGTTGTTGTTGTTGTTGCTGTTGTTGTTTTTCTTCCTCCTTTCTTTTTATTATTGTTCCTAACCTAACCTAACTTAACTTCAACTAACTTGACTAACCTAACCTAACTTAAATTAACATTACCTAACCTAATGTAACCAAACTTCACCTAAATGAACCTAACCTATAATATCCTAAATTAACCTAACCTAAATTAAGCAAAGCTGGCCTAACCTAACCTAACATAACCTAACTTAACCTAACCTAACCTAACATAACGTAACATCACCTAAACTACCCTAAACTAACACTAACAACCTAACCTAAATTAACCTAACCTAACCTAACTTAACCTGACCTGACCTAATCTAACCTAACTTCGCCTTACTTGAATTACATTCAAGTATCGATCAGTCAGTGGAGCCGAGGCTTGCTGGTTTTTCCCATCCTTCACAACCCAACCGACACATATACACACACACACATTCTCTCTCTCTCTCTCTCTCTCTCTCTCTCTCTCTCTCTCTCTCTCTCTCTCTCTCTCTCTCTCTCTCTCTCTAACTCCCTTCGTGATTTCTGGCATCTAGCCAAAAAGTATCTCCAATAACTTTGCTGCTTCTTCTTTCCCTACTCTATTTCAACCAGATGGCACCACTGCTATCGCATCTATTTCTAAAGCTGAAATCTTTGCTCAAAACTTTGCTAAAAATTCTACATTGGACGATTCTGGGCTTGTTCCTCCCTCTCCTCCACCCTCTGACTACTTCATGCCACCTATTAAAATTCTTCGCAATGATGTTTTCCATGCCCTCGCTGGCCTAAACCCTCAGAAGGCTTATGGACCGGATGGGGTCCCTCCTATTGTTCTCCGAAACAATGCCTCCATGCTTGCACCTTGCCTATTCAAATTCTTTCAGCTCTGTCTGTCAACACTACCTTTCCTTCTTGCTGGAAGTTTACCTACATTCAACCTGTTCCTAAAAAGGGTGACCGTTCTAATCCCTCAAACTACCATCCTATTGCTTTAATTTCCTGCCTATCTAAAGTTTTTGAATCTATCTTCAACAGGAAGATTCTTAAACATCTATCACTCCACAACCTTCTATCTGATCGCCAGTATGGGTTCCGTCAAGGCCGCTCTACTGGTGATCTTCTGGCTTTCCTTACTGAGTCTTGGTCATCCTCTTTTAGAGATTTTGGTGAAACTTTTGCTGTTGCCTTGGACATAATTATCAAAAGCTTTTGATAGAGTCTGGCACAAAGCTTTGATTTCCAAACTACCCTCCTACGGTTTCTATCCTTCTCTCTGTTTACTTCATCTCAAGTTTCCTTTTTGACCGTTCTATTGCTGCTGTGGTAGACGGTCACTGTTCTTCTCCTAAATCAATTAACAGTGGTGTTCCTCAGGGTTCTGTCCTGTCACCCACTCTCTTCTTATTATTCATTAATGATCTTCTAAACCAAACTTCTTGTCCTATCCATTCCTACGCTGAAGATACCACCCTGCACTTTTCCACGTCTTTTCATAGACGTCCAACCCTTCAGGAGGTAAACATATCACGCAGGGAAGCCACAGAACGCCTGACTTCTGATCTTTCTAAAATTTCTCATTGGGGCAGAACAAACTTGATATTGTTCAATGCCTCAAAAAATCAATTCCTCCATCTATCAACTCGACACAACCTTCCAGACAACTATCCCCTCTTCTTCAATGACACTCAACTGTCCCCCTCTTCTACATTGAACATCCTCGGTCTGTCCTTTACTTATAATCTGAACTGGAAACTTCACATCTCATCTCTAGCTAAAACAGCTTTTATGAAGTTAGGTGTTCTGAGACGTCTCCGCCAGTTTTTCTCACCCACCCAGCTGCTAACTCTGTACAAGGGCCTTATCCGTCCATGTATGGAGTATGCTTCACATGTCTGAGGGGGGTTCCACTCATACTGCTTTTCTAGACAGGGTGGAATCAAAAGCTTTTCGTCTCATCAACTCCTCTCCTCTAACTGACTGTCTTTAGCTTCTCTCTCACCGCCGCAATGTTGCATATCTAGCTGTCTTCTACCGCTATTTTCATGCTAACTGCTCTTCTGATCTTGCTAACTGCATGCCTCCCCTCCTTCCGCGGCCTCGCTGCACATGACTTTCTTCGTTCTCTCACCCCTATTCTGTCCACTTCTCTAACGCAAGAGTTAACTAGTATTCTCAATAATTCATCCCTTTCTCTGGTAAACTCTGGAACTCCCTGCCTGCTTCCGTATTTCCACCTTCCTATGAATTGAATTCCTTCAAGAGGGAGGTTTCAAGACACTTATTCATCATTTTTTTTATTTTTTTTTGCATTTCAGTGGGCATTTTTTTTTATTACATTTTTGTTGCCCTTGGCCAGTGTCCTTCCTACATAAAAAAAAGAAAAATAGTAGTAGTAGTAGCAGTAGTAGTAGTAGTAGTAGTAGTAGTAATGCTATTTTTCATATATTTAGTAATTTTTTTTTTCATATTAATATTTATATTTATATTTTTTTTGTTTTGTTTTGACATTCATACGAATGCTATAAAGGTGAAGCATAGAAATTTATTTGATTAATTAATTAATTTATATATCTATTTATTTTGATTTTTTAAATTAATTAATTAATTTATTTTTATTATTATTATTTTTTTTTTTATGTCTCTATGATAACCAAAGCATTATAGACCTTATGAAAGCACATATCCTTTAGAGTCTTGCCCTACAAAAGATTCTGTAAAGTAAAAAATAAAGGGAATAAGTGTCAGTGACGTTTGATGAATAGAGGAAGGCATGGCAGAAATTACCATAAAACGTATATAAATGAAAATTTATCTGTCTCGTATTTTCCCACTTGCGTTTGCTTCTTGAAAATTTAACTGGGTGGGTCATGTAGCAGACATATTGTTCTTTCCTCCATTGTAGTTTGTTTCCAGCAAGCCCCCTAAATAAAAAGTTTTTTTTTTTTTTTTTTTTTTTTTAAAGAAATGAGGAATTACATTCTAACGCTGATCACTGAGCGTAGACGAGCTGTTATCCTCAAGGACGTTACCTCTCTCTCTCTCTCTCTCTCTCTTTCTGTCTCTTAGTGAAGAAGAATTAACATAAGTAAATAAGACTTTAAATAAAAAGAATATATATATATATATATATATATATATATATATATATATATATATATATATATATATATATATATATATATATATATATATATATATATATATATATATATATATATTCAAAGACAATGAATATCCTCTGGGGAAGGGGTGACAATCCTTATTTAACCCTTAATTTCAGTTGAATTTTGACAAGTCTACGTTAAAATGTTTCCATTTTTCTGCAGTGATAAAGAAACGTAGAGGGGTAGCTAATATATTTAGTTGTTAATTGTATCTTTTTTCTTTCTTTTTTTCATTTATTCTTTTATTAATTTTTCTTTTCATTGCTTAATTATGCATTATGCCGACACTGCAGGTTACAATTGCAGATATTGCAAGTATTTTTGACACAATACAAGCACATCCAGCTAAACTATTGATACAGTATAGAGAGAGTATTTCGATTGCATACCTTATTCTTCATCTTCTTTTCTTCTTCTTTTGTTTTTTTTTAATAAATATAATAATAAATAAATAAGTAAATAGGTATTGTCAAATGAAATCGTCGAGATTACACAGGGGTTTCGGGCAATACTTGGATGGGTGACTGACTACACAAGCCTCATCTGTCTGAAAAAAAAAAAAAAAATGAAAAATAAGAATAAGAATAGGGAGAATGAACGAAAATTTTCAGTAATAAAGATAACAGTAAGAATTATTATAACAAGAATAAGAAAAATTACAATAAAGGAATATAAAAAAAAAGAAAGAAAGCATCCCATGTCTTTCTTCCTAATTGTCATAGAAGGGTGAATTCTTTTGTATATTTTCCAACATTTCCAATACAACGATATGAATGGGGGAAGAAAGAATAAGAATAATAGAAAGAAGGCCTCCCAACACCTAGTTCTTCGGTCTTGGCCAATTAGCTAACGGCGGGATCAGCGCAGTTAAGCAGGGGGTCCGGGCAGAACTTGGATGGGTGACCACAAAAGCCTCATCTCTCTGAGAATAGAAAAAAATAGCAATAAGAATGAGGAGAATGAACGAAAAACGAAAATAATAAAATAACAATAACAACTATGATAAAAATAAGAAGATTAAAAATAAAAAGAACAAAAATACGGGAAAAAAGTAATAATATATCTCTCTTGCTAATTGTCGTAGAATTATGAATGAAGGGTTAATTTTAGTGCATATTTTCCAACATTTTCAGCACAACAATGCAACAACAATACAGGAAAGAATAAGAATAAGAGAAATAAGCCCTCCCAACACCTTGTTCTCCGCTCTTGACCAATCAGCTGACGGCGGGATCAGCAAGGTTAAGCAGGGGGTCCGGACAGAACTTGGATGGGTGACCGCACAAGCCTCATCTCTCTAAAAGTAGGATAAATAAGAATAAGAATAGGAAGAATAATAAAAAAAATGAAAATAATAAAGATAACAATATTAATTATGACAAGAATAAGAAAAAAATAGAATAAAAAGAATGAAAAAAATAAGAATATCACAACTTTCTTGCTAATTGTCTTAGAATTTTAAATGACATGTCAGTTCTGCTGTATATTTTCCAAGATTTGTTATGAATGAGGGAAGAAAGAATAAGAATAAGAATAAGAATAAGAACAAAATGAATTAGACTAACAATAATGATCACATCTTTCATGCGGTGACTGCGGTTAATAGCCTTGGTGCCTTCAGAAACAGCGTGTTTTGCCAGTTAACCAGGCAGAAGAAGACGGACAGCGGTCTGGATTTCCCGGCTGGTGATGGTGGAGCGCTTGTTATAGTGTGCCAGGCGGGATGCCTCGGCAGCGATGCGCTCGAAAATGTCATTCACGAACGAGTTCATGATTGACATGGCCTTGGAGGACACGCCAGTGTCTGGGTGGACTTGCTTGAGCACCTTGTAGATGTAGATGGAGTAGCTCTCCTTCCTCCTGCGCTTCTTCTTCTTGTCGCCCTTGGCAATGGCCTTCTGTGCCTTGCCAGCTTTCTTGGCAGCCTTTCCTGATGCTTTGGGAGGCATAGTGTCGCCGTACTGCTGTGAGAACGAGTGTGCGTTTTCATTCAAATTCAAATTTTTATTAAGAAAAGGTGGGGTTACAAAGGATATGGGGGGGGAAGGCTTGTAGGGGGGAAAAAAAAGATGGTGAAAAAACGGAAAAATAGTATGAGGTGGATAGTGTCCGGGCAGTCCGGGAAGCTGTTTTTTGATAAGTGATGAGGTGTAACAATTGGCTCTCTCCTTAATTTCTAACAGAGGAAATGGGGTATAAGGTACATGTAACACATATTTACCTACCATATATACACAAACACTTGTATATTCATATATAGAAATATATACAAACTCATATACACACAAACATATTCGTATTTATATAAACACATACATGACATTTAAATTATATAAAAAACTTTCATAAAGATTATATAATTTGGAAGGGTCCCATCTACCGGTAGCAGGGTGGGGGTGCTGGGTCATGCTCGATGATCAACAGGCTCCGTGGGAACCATGCATGTTGGTGGTTTGGTGCCTCTTGGTGTAGCTCCAGGAGAGCATTGAACTGTTCCCAGCCCATATCCTTGAGTCGCTTCCAGACTCCGGACGCCAGGTTGTGGAGCCTGACTTTGAGGGCTGGGATTGAAGCCTCTTCATGCATGGCTTCCGCTGTTGTGAAGTCGTCCCATCTGAGGTTGAGGGCAAACTTCAGTGCAGCATTTTGCACCCGTTGGAGCCTGCTGATGACTGACCTGCTGAGGGCGTGTATGGGAACAGGGGGGTACGTCAGGACTGGGATCACCAGAGTCTTGATGAGGTGGAGTTTGAGCCCGCGGTCCAAGTCTCGGAAGCGGTACAGGGCTCCCAAGGTCCTCCTGGCTTGCTTGACACGGTTCGTCACGTGGGAGGTATATCCACGACCTGAGATTTGTAGTCCCAGGAGCCTCCCTCGTGGGCTGAAGTCGACCGGGTCCTCGTTGACCAGCAGGGGTGCTGGATTTTGGGTGGCCAGGGGGACGACCGCGAACTTGTTGAGGTTCGTCCTGATCCTCCATTCCTCCTCGAATGCGTTGACTCTGGCGATTTCCCTCCCAGTCCTGGAATTAAGCATCCTGGATGACCGACCTGGATGGAAGACGAGCTGCGTGACGTCGTCCGCATACTGGACGTTGATCCCTGCCAGAGAGCTTGGGCAGTCACAAGTGTAAATGGTGTACAGTGTTGGGGAGAGGACACTCCCCTGGGGGACCCCGGTGGAGAGAGGGAAAGGCGGTCCAGCGCAGGAGCCTATCTTAACCCTGGCGGTTCTGTCCTCCAGGAAGTCGCAAAGCAATCGTTCTATGGGACCGGGGAGCCCCAGGTGTAAGATCTTGAACTTGAGTCCAAGATGCCACACCTTGTCAAATGCCTTGCTGACATCCCGTAGGACGAGGTTGCACCTACTACCAGACGCTTTCTGGATCGCCAAGGTCTCCGTGACGACTGCGATGGCATGCGCCGTTCCCACTCCTCTTCGGAATCCATACTGCCCGGGACTGTACACGCCAGCTCCCTCCAGGTGGTCACGCAGGCGCTTCGTAACTACCCTCTCCAGCATTTTTCCCGGGGTTTCCAGGAGAGATATGGGACGATAGCTGTCTGGGAGGGATGGATCCTTTCCAGGCTTTACTATCATCCTCATTTCTGCCCCCTTGAAACCGTCCGGGAAGTAACCTGCAGAGAGAGCAGCATTGAAAATGTCCCGAAGCCTCCCCAACGCCGGGACTGGAAGATGGGACAAAATTAGTTTATTTATTGAGCTTCTTCCTGGGCAGGTGGCTTTGCTGGATTTGATGGCAGACCGGAGCTCCTCAGAGGATATGAGGCAGTCGAGTGCCGTGGCACCCGACAACCTCGCCGGGTCAGCCCTGTCGTGTGGAGTTGTTCTGTCAATGTTCTGTCGGAGGTAATCCAACACGTTGTCGTTGTCTTCATAGTCCTCGTCATCATTCTGGAAGACAGGCTCCCATCTGTCAGTTAATAGTCTTACCTTTTCTTCAGCAGAGTAGTGTCTTTGTCCGTTGCTGTCTGTTAGGAACGTAGAGTTTGGTCCGGTAGATCGTCCTGAGAGTCTTTTTACTTCCTTCCAAAATTTTTTTGGGTGTTTGTGAGAAGAGGCCAGCCTTGCAAGGGACTGAGCCCAACAGGTTGTAGCCTCTTCCCTTCTTGAGTCCGTTAGTGACTGTCTTAACTGTCTGTATCGTCTGTAATTGTCATATGTCCACCCTGTAGTTCTAGCGTTGTCACGTAATGCCTGGAGCTGAATGCGAGTCAATTGTGTCCTCCTGGAGGGTCTGGGGCAAGGGATGGTTCTATATGAGGTCTTGGGTATGTGTTTGTCAGCTACTGTCCTAACGGTCTGCATCCAGTCATCAAGGGCGCTATCAATTTCTTCTAGTCTGGCATGGGAGATGTCGTGCTGTGAAGTCATGTCTAGCTGTCTGTCGTCTTTGAAATGGTCCCAGTTAGCTGAGTGAAAGGAGAAAGTAGGGGAGATGGGGACGAGAATGGGTGAAGAACAGATGTCAATGATCATGGGGAGGTGATCACTGGAAGTGAGGGGTCCAGGGCGGATGGAATGAGCAAAAGGGTTGAAGGGGTTGATGAGCACAATGTCGGGTGAGGAGGAAGAGACTGGGCCAAAGAAGGTGGGGAAGAAAGGTCCGATGTGCTTTACTGTCTGTAGTTGGAGAAGGTTGTCCAAGTCACGTCCTACAGAATTGGTTGTGGAGTATCCTAGTGTTGGGTGTCTGGCGTTTAGGTCCCCCGCAAAGAACACGGGGGAATGTCGTCTGAAGAGGCGGAGAAAGTCAGGATGAGGTAAAAAGGGGCGTCTAGGGGGAAGGTAGGAAGTGGCAATGGTCAAGGGGCCGTCTTCTGTTTCAATGTCAATGGCTAGTGTCTCTGATATGAAGTCGTCCTCTAGTCTAGTATACATCAGGCTATTTCTGAAGGCAATAGCTACGCCATCATTTGGTTCGTTGGTGGAGTTGCGTTGGATAATCCTGTATCCTGGAATTTTTAATCTCTTGTCATGAGTTAGTCCGTGGCTGTTTACTAAAATTATGTCCGGGTCAAATTGTCTGTAAGTATTGTTTAGGTCGTACTTACGTCCGTCCCAGGCTAGTACGTTGTGCTGGATTACCTTAAGTCGAGTCATCGTCCTGTCTTGGGGCGAACCTGCTTCCTCTGGCGAGAAGTCCGGGTCCGCTGTTCAGGTGGGGGTCCTGCATGCTGGGAACGTTCGGAATGAGGCTCGGATTTTGAGGGTCTTGGAGGGTCCTGACGTCGTGGAGATTGGGGGGAGGGGGAGGTCCTTTTGAATTGTGTGTGCGCAGTGACAGAGGTAGCATCTTCCACATCTACTTCCTCTCCTTCTGGGTCTGACTCTTCTTCTTCCGATGAGGATGAGTACCCATCCCCATCGGTGGCCAGGGAAGATGAGTCCTGCCCAGGCTGGGAGGGAGCAGGTCCTTCCTGGGGGTCCTGGACGGGGCTCATTTTCCCCGTTATAGCCCTGATGATGGCCTGGGAAGGGGGGTTGGGCGGCAGCCTGATGTCCGGGAGACCGTTCATTGCCAGACTAGCTGAGAGCGTGGTCTGGAAGGAACCCGGTTCGGCACAGTTCACCATGTGGGCGTGCATGACGCACACCAGTCCTGTAAGGTTTAGTCCCTGTGTACCTTCGGAGGCTGGAGAAGAGGCTGCCTGGGCATATGAGATGGAGGTGCTCCTTGTTGATTCCGTACGCAGACGCTCCTCCTTTTCTTTATAGGCCTTTTTCCTGGCTGGACAGCGCATGGCCATGCAGCTGTGAGCCTGGCCGCAGTGAAGGCACTGTTTGATTGGAGATGAGCATTCTCTGAAGGTGTGGTCATTACTACTGCACTCAGAGCACACCTTGTATCCTTGGGGGCAGGGGCATTGCTTTGTTGAGTGGTCTTCTATGGCATAACAGGTGTTACAAGTGAGGAGAGGGATGTACGTCTCCTCCTTTATCTGATGAGGAGGAACTGATATGGAGAAGAGGAGAAGGCCTTCTGAGCGTGCCCTACGTGCCATTTCGCTTGACCGGAAGGTGAACTTAACAGTGTTGGACCTGGGGAATTTGTAGATCTCCTCTAATTTCGCCCAGGTCTGCACACGTTCCACTTCTTTTTTCATCTCACATGCCTCATGTTGGTAGACAAGGTCGTCCAGTCGGAAGCATAGGACAGTCCTCTGAGCTTTTAGGTCCGGGGGAAGAAGGGCCGTGAAGTTTTCAGAAGAGAGTTTCTGCAGTACATCCTCTTGAAAGATAGCGTCGGTGTCCTTGTCTGTGGCCGTTAGGACAACCACAGGAGTTTTCTCAGTTGAAAAGTGGTATATATAAAAGCGTGCCTACTCAGGATCAGGAGTCGCCACCTCAGCGAGCGTCCTGATTGAGCGCTCTGGGCCGATCTGATCTCGCGTATATATAGCCGTTTTTCCCAAAATTCACTACTTGCTCGCAGAGCTACCGACGAGGTTAGAGTACTCGCGCTCCTCATTTATCACCAACAACAACAACTACTACTACTACTACCACAACATCCATTATCATGTCTGGACGCGGCAAGGGAGGAAAGGTGAAGGGAAAGTCAAAGTCCCGTTCCAGTCGTGCTGGACTCCAGTTCCCGGTCGGCAGGATTCACCGCCTTCTAAGGAAAGGCATCTACGCCGAGCGCGTGGGTGCTGGTGCCCCCGTGTACCTTGCGACAGTTATGGAGTACCTGGCTGCTGAAGTCCTTGAGCTTGCCGGCAATGCCGCCCGTGACAACAAGAAGACTCGCATCATCCCACGTCACCTGCAGCTGGCCATCCGCAACGACGAGGAACTTAACAAGCTCCTCTCCGGAGTCACCATTGCACAGGGTGGCGTGCTGCCCAACATTCAGGCCGTGCTCCTTCCCAAGAAGACTGAGAAGAAGTAAATAAAGGGCCTCCCTCCCCTTCAGCCAATATCACCATTAATCCGGCTCCTCTTCGGAGCCACACGTTCAAACATCTAGAGAGTTGTGTAGACTATACTGGTATATCAATAATAAGCAAGTAGTGTATTTATTTTCGAGTTAGTTATTTGTTATTATTATTATTATTATTTAGTCAGGCACGCAAGTGACCGAGAATAAATATGTATACTATATTTCTACTAATGTACCTGCTGTGTGTCACAGTGGAGAGTTGATTAGATGTGTTGCCTATTGTGATATGTTGAGCGTCTTTTTCATCTCAATGTATATTTTGTTTTATGAGAAACTGAGAACGATGAGGGGCGTGATCATTGAAATAAGTCAATGATAATAATAATAATAATAATAATAATAATAATAATAATAATAATAATAATAATAATGATAATAATAATAATAATAATGATACTTGGAGAAGACCTGATGAAGTGAGAAAGATGGTTATAATTAATAATGGTTTCTTTTCTTAGCTCAGATAGTGATAGTGAACATGGTTATGAGAAAGTAGTAGTAATAATAGTAGTCTATGGTCCTTCTTTCTTTTCATGTTTGTGGACCTTAAAAAGGTCCGGGAGATGATGTTATTCAATGATGATAATGCAAGCTGAATAGCTGGCACCATCTCAATAATGGAGCGATTTAACCACCAAATCCGTACAGGGTACGGCCCTGACGCTTGAGGGCGTAGACAACGTCCATGGCAGTAACGGTCTTACGCTTGGCGTGCTCGGTATAGGTGACAGCATCCCTGATAACGTTCTCAAGGAACACCTTGAGCACCCCACGAGTCTCCTCGTAGATGAGACCAGAGATGCGCTTGACGCCACCTCGGCGAGCTAAACGACGGATAGCAGGCTTGGTGATTCCCTGGATGTTATCACGCAGAACCTTACGGTGACGCTTGGCGCCTCCCTTTCCAAGACCCTTGCCTCCCTTGCCGCGGCCAGTCATGGTGATGAGAGCTGCTAGTACGACGTCCGAACGGTCTAACAGGAAGCTCACGAATGTGCCTCAAAATAACATAACATAACATAACAAAGAGAGAAAAGATGGGGAGGGAGAAGTGGGGATAGTGGGAAGAATAGGGGAATGATAAGAAGGGAATTGTAGTAGGAGAAATAGTCACTGGGGCTTGACCCAGGCGCAATTTCAATGAGGAAAGACATCTTTTTTTTTTTTTTTTTTTTTTTTTTTTTTTTTTTTTTTTAAAGTGTTATTTTCATTCTAAGATGGCCAGGAAGACAAGGGTTTATCGGGGAAAGCAGGAGAGTCCGCCACCAACCAAGCAGGCCAAGCCCAACACAGCCACAGCCACGGACGCCGCCCACGCACCCAAATCCCCGGGCCAAACCACGCACAAGTTAGGGGCCAGACTATCCAGAGCCTGCATTATCAGGATGTGAAAGAGGAGTGAAGGACAGTCAGAGTAGAAAGGGTTTTTTTTTTTTTGCTTTTTATTGGTTCAAAGAAGGACAGAGGAAGAATTACATCCGTATAGCGGAGGGACCTACAGTTTTACGTGGGTTCCGAACCACGGATAGTAGTAGAGTGATTTGGTGATGGCCGGGATATTTAATGTATGATGTAATGTGGTGGGTGAAAAAGCGGTGTCGGTCCTTTCTGCTCTTGTCCTGTGACTCTTCCTGCAAAAAGGCCAACCTGCTAAAGAAAAGAGAAGTATAAAAAATGTTGTGGTGTTATGTGCATGGGGAGGGTGAGGATGGTTTGTGATAATGATTGACATGATGGTAGGATGTGCAATGACAGAGGCTCGAAAAGGCTCCCTCACCGCAACGAGGGGTCAAATCTAATACCATCTGCTTGCACGCGGTAAGTCGCTGGTGGCGGGGGGTGAATGGGGATTCCTGCATGGATGCTTCCAGGGCCCCGCCCCACCATCTCTTGACTACCTTCCTGCCCAGCCCTTGCCGCACCCAACTACCTCTGTGTGGGGGGTGAAGTGGCTTCCACTGAATGGTGTGGTTACCGTCCCCATCATCAGTACTGGCCGCTCCTTAACTACCTCGGGGGGTACCGCTACCGGAACGTCATGCCGACGGCCGGGGGCCCCATTGCCGTGACGTCAGTGGGAGGAGTGCGGTTCGTGCTATCCCCGTCTCTCTGGAAATGGTCCGGTGCCCTCTTGAAACCTATGCTGCGAGGCAAGAAAATAATGTATAAAAAACAAAAATATGAATACAAAGCCATAAGACAAAAAATATGAAAAAACCACTAGGTGTTGGCACACGACCCC
>NC_087177.1:21405359-21420359 GCF_035594125.1 Scylla paramamosain
TAAACCAAACTTCTTGTCCTATCCACTCCTACGCTGAAGATACCACCCTGCACTTTTCCACGTCTTTTCATAGACGTCCAACCCTTCAGGAGGTAAACATATCACGCAGGGAAGCCACAGAACGCCTGACTTCTGATCTTTCTAAAATTTCTCATTGGGGCAGAACAAACTTGATATTGTTCAATGCCTCAAAAAATCAATTCCTCCATCTATCAACTCGACACAACCTTCCAGACAACTATCCCCTCTTCTTCAATGACACTCAACTGTCCCCCTCTTCTACCCCTATTCTGTCCACTTCTCTAACGCAAGAGTTAACTAGTATTCTCAATCATTCATCCCTTTCTCTGGTAAACTCTGGAACTCCCTGCCTGCTTCCGTATTTCCACCTTCCTATGACTTGAATTCCTTCAAGAGGGAGGTTTCAAGACACTTATTCATCATTTTTTGACCACTGCTTTGACCCTTGTATGGGACTGGCATTTCAGTGGGCATTTTTTTTTATTACATTTTTGTTGCCCTTGGCCAGTGTCCTTCCTACATAAAAAAAAAATAAAAAATAGTAGTAGTAGTAGCACTAGTAGTAGTAGTAGTAGTAGTAGTAGTAATGCTATTTTTCATATATGAGGCGCGGTGCGCAACAACGACGTAACCGTGAAATTTGAGATTTCGTGTTTTTGCCTGCTCCGTGTGGTAGAAGGGTGTAAAAGTCTCGTGGTGATGTCGGCCAAGTCATATTCGACCATCTAAGCACCTGTACTAAGGCTCAAAGTCGAGCGTAGTGCGGAGAAAATTTCTCTGGACTAACATCTCGAAAGCGGTACAACAACGACGCAACCTGCTCCTCCCAGCCTCACGTGCGTATGGCCAATCAGCGGCGCGGTTGCAGCCGCCCGGCGCGGGCGAGCCAATCACAGCACCGCTGCCATGTTTACCAGCGCCGTTGCCATGGTGACAACACACTCACCATGTGCTCATCCACTCTGTCCTTTAACACGCCCGAGCACAGACGCACGCTCGGAAAAAAATTCATAAAAAATTTATTTATGTACCAATCTTCATGAAACTTTCACCTAATACTATGTGTAATAGGCTCTAACACATTATTAACAAATGAAAACAATATCGGGAAAAAAAATTATTACCTACGGTATACGCGTTAATTAACGCGTAAGTCATCCACCCAAAATCGTCACCTATCACTTCGAAACCTACATCCCCAAACAGAACTACCCAAGACCTTTCAAATGATGTATAATACTTACTTATTTAAGGGTATCCTATTGTGCGCAATCAGTGTTTAACTTTGAGCGCGTTTTTCTCGAAACTTCCATTTCTCGGTTACGTCGTTGTTGCGCCGCGCGCCTCATATTTAGTAATTTTTTTTTTTTCATATTAATATTTATATTTATATTTTTTTTGTTTTGTTTTGACATTCATACGAATGCTATAAAGGTGAAGCATAGAAATTTATTTGATTAATTAATTAATTTATATATCTATTTATTTTAATTTTTTTAAATTAATTAATTAATTTATTTTTATTATTATTATTTTTTTTTTTTTGTCTCTATGATAAGCAAAGCATTATAGACCTTATGAAAGCACATATCCTCTAGAGTCTTGCCCTACAAAAGATTCTGTAAAGTAAAAAATAAAGGGAATAAGTGTCAGTGACGTTTGATGAATAGAGGAAGGCGTGGCAGAAATTACCATAAAACGTATATAAATGAAAATTTATCTTCCTCGTATTTTCCCACTTGCGTTTGCTTCTTGAAAATTTAACTGGGTGGGTCATATAGCAGACATATTGTTCTTTCCTCCATTGTAGTTTGTTTCCAGCAAGCCCCCTAAATAAAGTTTCTGTTTTTTTTTTTTTTTTTTTTTTTTTAAGAAATGAGGAATTACATTCTAACGCTGATCACTGAGCGGAGCGTAGACGAGCTGCTATCCTCAAGGACGTTACCTCTCTCTCTCTCTCTCTCTCTCTCTCTCTCTCTCTCTCTCTCTCTCTCTCTCTCTCTCTGTCTCTTAGTGAAGAAGAATTAACATAAGTAAATAAGACTTTAAATAAAAAGAATATATATATATATATATATATATATATATATATATATATATATATATATATATATATATATATATATATATATATATATATATATATATATATATATATATATATATATATATATATATATATATATATATATATATATATATATATATATATATATATATATATATATATATATATATATATATATATATATATATATATATATATATATATATATATATATATATATATATATATATATATTCAAAGACAATGAATAACCTCTGGGGAAGGGGTGACGATCCTTATTTAACCCTTAATTTCAGTTGAATTTTGACAAGTCTACGTTAAAATGTTTCCATTTTTCTGCAGTGATAAAGAAACGTAGAGGGGTAGCTAATATATTTAGTTGTTAATTGTATCTTTTTTTCTTTCTTTTTTTCATTTATTCTTTTATTAATTTTTCTTTTCATTGCTTAATTATGCATTATGACGACACTGCAGGTTACAATTGCAGATATTGCAATTATTTTTGACACAATACAAGCACATCCAGCTAAACTATTGCTACAGTATAGAGAGAGTATTTCGATTACATACCTTATTCTTCATCTTCTTTTCTTCTTCTTTTTTATTTTTTTTAATAAATATAATAATAAATAAATAAGTAAATAGGTATTGTCAAATGAAATCGTCGAGATTACGCAGGGGTTTCGGGCAATACTTGGATGGGTGACTGACTACACAAGCCTCATCTGTCTGAAAAAAAAAAAAAAATGAAAAATAAGAATAAGAATAGGGAGAATGAACGAAAATTTTAAGTAATAAAGATAACAGTAAGAATTATTATAACAAGAATAAGAAAAATTTCAATAAAGGAATATAAAAAAAAAGAAAGAAAGCATCCCATGTCTTTCTTCCTAATTGTCATAGAAGGGTGAATTCTTTTGTATATTTTCCAACATTTCCAATACAACGATATGAATGGGGGAAGAAAGAATAAGAATAATAGAAAGAAGGCCTCCCAACACCTAGTTCTCCGGTCTTGGCCAATTAGCTAACGGCGGGATCAGCGCAGTTAAGCAGGGGGTCCGGGCAGAACTTGGATGGGTGACCACAAAAGCCTCATCTCTCTGAGAATAGAAAAAAATAGCAATAAGAATAAGGAGAATGAACGAAAAACGAAAATAATAAAATAACAATAACAACTATGATAAAAATAAGAAGATTAAGAATAAAAAGAACAAAAATACGGGAAAAAAGTAATAATATATCTCTCTTGCTAATTGTCGTAGAATTATGAATGAAGGGTTAATTTTAGTGCATATTTTCCAACATTTTCAGCACAACAATGCAACAACAATACAGGAAAGAATAAGAATAAGAAAAATAAGCCCTCCCAACACCTTGTTCTCCGCTCTTGACCAATCAGCTGACGGCGGGATCAGCAAGGTTAAGCAGGGGGTCCGGGCAGAACTTGGATGGGTGACCGCACAAGCCTCATCTCTCTAAAAGTAGGATAAATAAGAATAAGAATAGGAAGAATAATAAAAAAAAATGAAAATAATAAAGATAACAATATTATTTATGACAAGAATAAGAAAAAAATTGAATAAAAAGAATGAAAAAAATAAGAATATCACAACTTTCTTGCTAATTGTCTTAGAATTTTAAATGACATGTCAGTTCTGCTGTATATTTTCCAAGATTTGTTATGAATGAGGGAAGAAAGAATAAGAATAAGAATAAGAACAAAATGAATTAGACTAACAATAATGATCACATCTTTCATGCGGTGACTGCGTGGGCGATGAGCCTCACTGGACGTTTCTGACCAATCACAAGGCAGGGTTGGAGTCGTCGGACCCAGCCCCCGACCCACCCAGCAGCCACCAACACCAGCAGAACATCCTCCAGCAGCAGTCACCACCACGTCAGGACCCCTGAAGATCATAGTGTCTCCCATTCGCGGCTTCGAGACAGCTGTACATCTGGCAGAAGCTGTGAATCAGAAAATGATGAGAGAGAGGAATCAGAAATGCACGCAGATGAAGTTTTTGGCCTCAGGAAAAGTACTGATGACTCCTCCCGACCAGGACGCTGCCGACTACTTACTGCAACTTCGAGAAGTGGACGGTCAGCAGATCCAACTCAGACCCACAGGCCAAAACACCAGCAAGGGTGTACTACTTCGCTACCCGATATTGATGCCACTCTCGATAATAGAGCGACACCCTATGGTCCTGGAGGCCAAAAGATGCAGGATCTACAATGGAGAACCGACTCGGCAAGTCGAAATCACGGTGAAGGGGCCTCTCCCTGGCGAACTGGATCTCGAGAGCTGGGGCACTTTTTACACAAGGCCTTTCAGCCGCGAGCCCCTCCGCTGCTACAGATGCCAGCGTTTCGGCCATCACAAAAACATTTGCACCTTCCCCTTCAGGTGCGGGATCTGTCCAGGGGATCACGACACCGACCACTGCATCACGAAGCACAAGAACGGGGAGGAGACCACCACCAAATGCCCCAACTGCCAGGAAACCCACCATGCTTGGCACAGGAGCTGCATAACCAGGAGAACAATCGTCGACGCCCAGAAAACTTCACAGCAGAACTTCATGGTGTCTTACCGCCCAGCACTGGCAGCAACGTCCACTTGGGGACAACAAACAACAGCAGCCCACTCCCAGACAGCACCCACAGGCAGCACTCACGAATTTCCAGCACTAGGACAGGGAGTAAGGAGACGAAACAACGCCCCCAGAACGAGAATCCATGCTCCACCACCGGCACATCATCCTCCGAGTCAGCAAGCTCCAACACACCAAGCCACATCTCCAGCATCACAGGAACAGTTTGTTCTCACCAAGAGCGACCTGAAGCAGATGTTCGCGTCCCTGGCAGGAGCACTGGCCACGATGTTGGGCAAAACAATAGAGGAAGAAAAACTAGAGACTCTCGCAGACACTGTAATAGAAACAAGCCTGAAGAAGCAAGCCCCCAGAGCTCCAGCAACAACACAAGCAACGCCACCGACCCCAGGACAAACCCCGGCAACAGCAGCCATAGAGGAGGAGAAAAAGGCACTCGGTCTGACGTCCACACGCCCCAAGCAGCAACAACAACAAGCACAAGGAATAATCAACCCACCAACCGGCAACAACAACGAGCTCCAGCACCAGCAACCCACCAAAACGAAACAGTCCGCTTCCTGCAATGGAACATAAACGGACTCAGAGGAAAGCAACATCTGCTGACGGCTGACGCTAAAGCAGAACACAGGGATGTGATACTACTGCAAGAAACCATACTTCCACACGACCCCTACCGCATAATACGAGGCTACAGAGCATTTCACAGTGCACGAGAAGAAGGGCGAACCAGGAGATGCACAATACTTGTGCGCGATTGCATCCCTTGCACACAAATAGCTAACCCTATTGATTGTGGAGAAGGGGTGGAGGTAGTGGCAGTCATCATCAAGTTACAACATATTGAGCTCACAGTCTACAACATATACAACAACCCAGCTAGCGAAAACTTTGATATCAGCGAGGTCCTCGCCTTATGTGCCACCACACATACATTCATTGGAGGAGATTTCAACGCCCATCACAGGAACTTTGGCTCAAGACAGCAGAACAGAAACGGCCATCACATCGTAGAAGTCATGGCCAATCTTCCAGAAGTGAAACTACTCAACTCCAAAGAACCTACACATATAGCTGGTGGCATCCTGGATCTCACTTTCATCTCCGATACTCTACTCCAGGAAGCAAAATGGGGACTACACCCACATCTCTCCAGTGACCATTTCGCCACGTGCACCACACTAAACTTCCCTCAACTACAGAGACCAGCACATGTCCCAAAATGGAAGATCAAAGAAGCGAACTGGTCTAGTTTTCGAGATGCCTTTCAAAGGAACCTTAACAACATCCCCAGTACCGACCAACTAGATGGAAGGACGACTCGTCACCGCCCTCCACCAAGCAGCCGACACCGCCATTCCAAAAACAAAACCGACAACTAAAAACCACAAAGACAGGTGGTATTATAACCCCGAAGTACGGGAGTACAACCACAGGATAAATCAAGCCAGAAAACTACACAGACTCTACAAAACAGACACCACGAGACAACTCTTGCGAGCCGCCATCAACATTGCAAAGGACGCCATAAAGAAAATAAAAATTGAGAAATGGCTTGACTGGTGCTCCTCCTGGAACCCCCACACCAGACTAGGAAAAATGTGGAGAAACATTCACATGGCCAGTGGGAAAGTGCCTGCCAGACCACCACTCCATCCAGACCCCAATGGAGAGGCAAACAGACTGGTATACTCTTTTGCCACCAGAAGGAAACTGGAAACTGGACAGGCTGGAAACTGTCCGCAGGGCGTGCTTGGAAGAGGCGCCGACAGACACGCCCTTCACACCACAGGAGCTCAAGGCCACACTAAAACCTCGTCGGGACACGGCAGCAGGGACGGACAGGATAACCTATTCCATGATAAGAGAAGCCGGAGAACCCGCCCACCAAGAACTCCTGCGAGTTGTTAATGCCTCGTATGACGCGGGCAGACTGCCTTTATCATGGAAACGGGCCAACATTGTCCCGATCCCTAAACCGAACGACCCGGGGAGCCATAGACCCATCTCCCTCCTTAGCTGTTTGGGAAAAACGGCAGAGAAAATGATGCTGGCACGCCTTCAGTTTGCAACAGGGGACCTGCATCAACATATATACGCCTACACCCCGAAAAAAGGCACAAGAGACTGCCTCACCGAGCTGATGACAACAGTAACTAGCAGGAAAGCAGCAGTTGTCTTTGTGGACTTAGAAAAGGCCTTTGAGCTTGCAAGCGCTCCAGCGATCCTGGAGTCGCTTGCAAAACGGGGAGTCAAAGGCAAGCTACTGAAATGGACTCAGGATTTCCTCCAGGAAAGAAAAGCGACAGTCACCTTCCAAGGTAAAACTTCCCACACCAAGACCTTCGAAAATGGGACGCCTCAGGGAAGTATATTAAGTCCCTTCCTTTTCAACATCCTTATGGAAAATCTGGTGACACTCGATCTAGGCGCCAATATAAAAATCCTATGCTATGCTGACGACATAGCCATCGTCACCACAGGTCCCAGATATGCACACAGGGCACAAAGAGCCATCACCCGCATCTCCCAAGAATGCCAGCATCTTGGGATGAAGATCAATGCCATGAAGACCAAGGCACTTCATCTTGGCTCAAGGAAGACACTTCCTCCACTACGGCTCCATGACTCTGATATTGCATGGGTGGGAAGCCATCCATATCTTGGGGTTTGGATGGATCCCCACCTCACCTTCAAGAGCCATGTCGCTGCCACAGCAGGTAAGGCAAAAGCCAGACTGAACATCATGAGAGCCATCACAGGACTGAAAAGAGGCGCCAACTATCAAGTGCTGCGAACTTATTATATCCAAGCAGTGAGGTCGGTCATAGAATACGGCGCCCCATGCCTCTCCACCGCCAGCACAACAGCCATCACCTCCCTGGAGATGCTGCAAAACCAAGCCTTGCGCCTCATGGTTGGAGCACCAAAATGGACAAGGATTCGCACTCTCCAAGTTGAAACCAACATCCTTCCTCTGGCAACAAGACTGAAAGCCGTCAGCACCGCCCACCTCGGCAAGCTCCTCAGACAAGAGACCACGTCAGAGAAGACAGAGAGCATCAGGCAAGCCCTCGCCCAGGACAGGGACCTGTTCACTAAGAAGACATGGGCCTCCACAGCAGCGGACAGCATCAAGACACTACACGTCCAACACTTTTTCACTCAGTTCAAAGCAGACACACCACACGAAGATTACACCCCACCACCGCCATGGACACCACATGTTCCCCATACGTCAGCTCTCAAACCACCGACAGCCAAGGCCAAGCTCAGCAGTGCGGAGCTCTCAGCACTAGCCGAAGAGGCCTTGCAGTCAGCACCCTCCAGAGACGCTGATGTATACTATACAGACGGCTCAGTTGACCGCGAGACCAACACCGCAGCTTCTGCTTTCGTCCATGAGGAGGAAACAGCTCTCTTCCGGCTTCCTGACGGGTCGTCTACTCTGCAGACTGAGCTCCTGGCTATACTTAAAGCGCTCCAACACTCTGAACCAGGACAGAAGCCAGTCACCATCCACACGGACTCCCTGGGCTGCATCCAGGCACTGACAAGAGGGACACCAAGAGATAATGTGGGCCTGATCACTGCCATTCTGGTCACGGCCAGACGCGTCCAGGCAAACGGCAGGGCCGTGCATATCAATTGGGTCCCAAGTCACACAGGCATCCCAGGGAACGATGAGGCCGACACAGCCGCAAAAAACGCCCTAAGTCTTCCCAATGTCACTGCAAAAATACCGCCAAGTCTCTCCAGCCTGAAGAACAACATTAAAGCGGTGACTCGCCAGGAAGCTCGGGACAACATGAGACAATGGGCCAGTGCGGGAACACCAAGTGCTTACTGGTACCTACAGGCATTACAAAATCCCGACCCACTTCCACGAAACCTGGAGAGGGAATCCAGAGTGAACCTACACAGACTCCGTCTAGGTTACAAATGCTTCAATGAGTTACAAAACACCTATGACACTTGTCCACACTGCCACACACAGACCATGTCCCCACTCGTACACTACATTGAAGATTGTCCAGCAACAGGGACAATGCTCAACAGAAATAGTGGCACCGCTCCAGATATACTGAAACATACACCACAAGACACACTCATAGAGCTAGTACGGACGTACCCTCCACCTCGTTAACACAAACACACACACACACACTCACACCCTCACCATCGGTTTTTTTTTTTTTTTTTTTTTTTCTTTTTTTTTTCTTTTTTTTTTTTTATTTTTTCGGCAGTCTTGTCGGTAGGCATCTTAGCTGTGGTTTGTCTTCGGACATCTTGCTGTTAGGATAGCTGTGGCTCTGCCAAAAGCCCAAGGGAAAAAGAACTAACCTCAAACCTAAGATACCACCTGTTTCCCCGGGCCGCGGAAAGGCAAAGGCCCGCGTCACTCCAACGTGACAAATCTAAAAAAAAAAAAAAAAAAAAAAAAAAAAAAAAAAAAAAAAAAAGGAAGCGCGGGCACCATAAAGCAGCTAAAAAAAACTAGCCCGGGACGAAGTGGAATTAATAAAACAATCTTAACACACCTACCAGACACAGCAATAATTAGACTAACAGAAATATTCAACAGCACTATCTCAGCAGGCTATTTTCCCGACAAGTGGAAAAACGGAATCATCAGACTAATCCCTAAACAAAATAAATCCCCTCAACAGGCTCAAAATTACAGACCAATAACGCTATTAGAAGTACCAGGCAAAATCCTTGAGCGAGTGATAAATTCAAGGCTAAAAACACACCTAGAAATTAATAACTTATATAACACTTACCAGTTCGGTTTTCGTAGTAATAGAGGCACCACACAAGCACTAGCAGTCATCACAGAACAAATAGCACACAATAAATCAGATAAAGGCCAGTGCCAAGTCATACTAAGAGACATATCTAAAGCTTTTGATCAAGTCTGGCACCTCGGTCTTAAGCATAAAATCCTACAACTACAACTCCCTATTACAATAGAAAAATTTTTATGCGACTTTTTATCTGATCGCACAGCATCCATTAAAGTTAATCATTACATTGGTCCTACATTTAATTTAAACTGCGGTGTACCACAAGGGAGTGTTCTGTCACCAACACTCTTCACAATTTACACCAATGATATTCAACAACATATACAAACCCTTAACATCAGTTTCGCAGACGACATAACACAAATAATTGGCTACCCAGGAAGGTCCAAGAACATGCTCAATATAAAAACAGAGAGAGCAATAACAGCAATTAATAACTACGAAAGGAACTGCAAAATGAAAACCAATGTTAATAAATTCACCCCTCTGCACCTTGGAGCAAAACTTACCTTTCCACTCATCATTAACGAAGAAGAAATAGAATTTAAAAGTACCGGTAAATGCCTTGGTCTAACCATAACTACAGGTGGCTACTACAAACATATACAGGAGCGTAAAAATATAGCAATAGCGTCACTACAAAAACTCTACAAGTTACATAACATGCCAGAGAAAATAAAAATACACTTAGTAAAAGCACTAATACTACCAATACTTGATTACCCTCCAATCCCTATACACACAATGAGCAATAACCAAATTAGCAAACTTCAAAAAGTTCAAAACAAAGCACTTAGATTTGCAACAAATCAGAAACACCCTTACACCATGACAACAGAACAAGTACACATACACACCAAAACAGCACCTCTCAATATACGTGTACACTACAGAGCAAAGACAATTTGGGAAAAAATTGATGAGTTGGGCCTGCCTATCTATCAAAGCCTAAAAGACAACTCAGATCAAATAGTAAAATACCACCGTGATTTCCCTAGCAGCCTACAGGCATGCAAAACAATACCCAACCCAATCTATTAACAAACCGAAAATAAAGGAAACATAATCACCTTAAAACACTTACCTTTACTCACTGTATTCCTGAAGATGGCCAAACACAAAAACTCAGCACACACGGGGCATCTGAAAAGGAAAGAATATTATGTAACTCCAACACTCTAAACAGCACACACACACACACATGCTTCACATGGGACTCGTAGCTGGCCTCCTCTCTCCCCACTCCGCGCCCTGAGTCGGCGGTGAGGCGATATGCCAAGCCGGTGTTCACCACACCGTAGTGCACAGCCGAGGGGTACTGGCCACTGGTAGGGCTTGCTGGCCCCCAGCAAGCGGTAGATGGGGAGGGGGTTGCACCTCATCCTGAGTCGCCGACACCCGGGGACCTACCTATAGGGGGTAAGAGTTGTGTGGTGTCGGCGAGGGAGTAGTGGTAGAGTCTCTTTCGACTCGCCTGCGGTGTAACAGGGAGAACAATCACAAGAAGTCAGCACACAGAACACAAACATTCTCACAAACACATAATACACAGTATAACATCAATAAGTAAAATAGCAAGGTGGACAGCCCACCATCTTTAATATTATACTTTTTTTCATTATTTCTCACTATCCTCTTATACTCATATTATTCTTCCTTCACCCATCTTTTCTATAAATATAGATAGATAGATAGCGCGGGCAGACTCAGCTGAGTGTTCGTTGTGAGTTGTTGTTACCACAACTATGGCACGTACCAAGCAAACGGCTCGCAAGTCCACTGGTGGCAAGGCGCCCCGCAAGCAGCTTGCTACAAAGGCAGCTCGCAAGTCTGCTCCAGCCACTGGAGGTGTCAAGAAACCCCACCGTTACAGGCCTGGAACCGTTGCTCTCCGTGAGATCCGCCGTTATCAGAAGAGCATTGAGCTGCTTATCAGGAAACTGCCTTTCCAGCGCCTGGTGCGTGAAATTGCTCAGGATTTCAAGACTGACCTTCGCTTCCAGTCCTCTGCTGTCATGGCTCTCCAGGAAGCTTCCGAGGCTTACCTCGTGGGTCTGTTTGAGGATACCAACCTGTGCGCCATCCATGCCAAGCGCGTGACTATCATGCCAAAGGACATCAAACTGGCTCGTCGCATCCGTGGCGAGCGTGCCTAAGAAGTCATCCACGAATGATCTTCATAACAGCAATATCTAGGCCCTTTTTAGGGCCAAACATCTCTTTCATTAAAGAATTTTCATAGACAATCTGTTTGGTTTTGTGGAAGAAAATATTTATTTTCCATCTTTCAGTATCAGGTTAATAATTAACTTTCGACTTTCAACTCAATATCCTTCCCCCTTTTTTTTTTTTTATTATTATTATTATTCCCTCTTCCATGGCCATATCTCTTTCACTTGGGAGAATTTTTATCTTTCTTTATCTCTATTTTTTTTTTATCTTTTCTTTATCTCCACTGAATAATAAACACGATAATAATAAGCATAATAATAATAATAATAATAATAATAATAATAATAATAATAATGATACAATAATTATTATAATAATAATTATAATAAAAACAACAATATTAATAATATTAATAATGATAATAATAATAATAATAATAATAATAATAATAATAATAATAATAATAATAATAATAACAATAATATTAATAATAATAACAATAATTATAATAATAATACATTTGTCTATATCGTATCTTTTTTCCTTTTCAAGTGTGGCTCCAATGGAGCCGGGTATTATTTTATACTGGCAGCAGTATACTGGCCGCCTGTTTACTTGGAGGAGGTATACTTGTTAACAGCCTTGGTGCCTTCAGAAACAGCGTGTTTTGCCAGTTCACCAGGCAGAAGAAGACGGACAGCGGTCTGGATTTCCCGGCTGGTGATGGTGGAGCGCTTGTTATAGTGTGCCAGGCGGGATGCCTCGGCAGCGATGCGCTCGAAAATGTCATTCACGAACGAGTTCATGATTGACATGGCCTTGGAGGACACGCCAGTGTCTGGGTGGACTTGCTTGAGCACCTTGTAGATGTAGATGGAGTAGCTCTCCTTCCTCCTGCGCTTCTTCTTCTTGTCGCCCTTGGCAATGGCCTTCTGTGCCTTGCCAGCTTTCTTGGCAGCCTTTCCTGATGCTTTGGGAGGCATAGTGTCGCCGTACTGCTGTGAGAACGAGTGTGCGTTTTCAAGTTTTTCAGTTTTTTTTTTTTATTTAGAAAAAAGGGGGTGTTACAAGAAGGGGCAGTGTAAAAGTGAGGAAGAAAAAGGGAAAAAAAAGTGAGAAGAAATAGAAGTACAGTGGGAGAAAAAAAAAGTTGCCGGGCGGTCCGGCTTGCTACTGTAAAGTAATGTGTCACAGGGCAGTACACGAGCGATTAGTAGGGTGGAAAAAGGAGTCCCCGGAGGAAAACCACCCGCACTGCTGTGAGATAGAATAGAGTGGGGGAGGGTTACATATAATATTCACATAACATTTACAAGTACGTTGCAATGGCATAAAATATTTACAGAACATGAGTTCTTGGTGGAAACCTGAGTTAGCAGGTGAGTCGTAAAGGGCAATTAGAAGACACACATAAAGTAGATTGTTTGGAGAAGGCGGTGCAAGAAGAGGATGGTAAGAGAGATGCACTAGCTTAAGAGAGGTGAAGTTAGGGGGACGAAGGTAGAAGGGAGGAAACATCGAGAGGAAGAAAAAAGAATGCAGAGGGACACAGTAGAAACGTTAAGGAGTACATAATGCTTAAGAAGAAATAAGACACGAGGGAGCAAAAATTGTCACAATAGCACGTAGAAAATAAACATGAGAGTCACAGAACTTGCGTGGATGTTCACTGTGCACTGTAACGATAAACTCGATTATTTTGGGAGTCCTGCGACGGGGGAGAGGGTGGTGGGCAGGTGTCTCGGGCGCGGGTCGATGTCTGAGGTTCTAGTAGTCGCTGTCGGTGGTTCGGGGGGGAGTTCAAAGGGGAGGCCTTCGGCGACGCCTGCGGCGCCGTCAGCCCCAGCCAACCCCTCAGCTGTGCGTTTCCCGAACTCGGTCCCGCTGCCGGGGGCTGAGCAGGCTACCCCGGAGGACGATTACCCCTCACCAGGACGTCGGCCGGTCCCACGGCGACTCGGGGCGCGGAGGGGCGAGGGGAAGTTCGCGATGCTGGAACCACCACTGGGTATGCCGTCGGTGTCGCCGGGGGCGTCATCAGGCCTGGCAGATGTCTTAGTGGCTAGCTGCAGTCCACCACTGTCATCACGGTACCTCTACTCTCGGAAGGAGAAGGACAGATGCTCGCTCTCTCTCAGTCAGCAGTCGGTGATGATAATGGCGTGATTTGCGGACAAATTATCTAGCAGTAAAAGAGTGCTTGGGGGGAGAGTGACTAATTTCTAGTAGTGATACAGGTAGATTGTGAATTTAATAGGGGAATGAGTTACGGAAATATAACATTCACCTGTATCGGGGTTCGGGAGGCGGGTCTTGCACTCGGCGAAGACTCCTGGGGAACCCGGCGTGTTCCCGGGGTAGAGCCTCGTCGAGCTGTGTCTTCAGCGCCTGGAACTGATCCCATCCCTCGGCATCCATCTGTTCCCAAACCCTGGCGGCCATATCGTGAAGGCGGACGTTCAGGGCTGGGAGGGATGCGGCTTCGTGAAGAGCAGCCGAGGTGACAAAGTCGTCCCATCTGGTGCCGAAGGCGAACCTCAGGGCGTTGTTCTGGACCCGCTGAAGCTTGCTGGTGGTTGTTTTAGAGAGAGCATGCAAGGGAATAGGTGGATAAGTTAAAATGGGCAAAATCAAAGCCTTTATTAGGTGGAGCTTGAGACCAGTGGTCAGATCCCTGAAGCGGTACAGCCTGGTGAGGGCCGACTTCGCTTTTGCCACTCGCTGGGACACGTGTGAAGTGTACCCAGTTGTGGATATGGAGAGCCCCAGGAGGGTGCCCCTGGGGCTAAACTAAACATCATCCCCATCCACTAGCAGTGGGGCGGGGGTCTTTGTGGCGAAGGGGATGACCTTAAACTTGGCCAGGTTTGTCCTGATCAGTTGAAAAGTGGTATATATATTAGCGTGCCTACTCAGGATCAGGAGTCGCCACCTCAACGAGCGTCCTGATTGGTCCAGACGCGCTCTGGGCCGATCTGATCTCGCGTATATATAGCCGTTTTTCCCAAAATTCACTACTTGCTCGCAGAGCTACCGACGAGGTTAGAGTACTCGCGCTCCTCATTTATCACCAACAACAACAACTACTACTACTACTACTACTACCACAACATCCATTATCATGTCTGGACGCGGCAAGGGAGGAAAGGTGAAGGGAAAGTCAAAGTCCCGTTCCAGTCGTGCTGGACTCCAGTTCCCGGTCGGCAGGATTCATCGCCTTCTAAGGAAAGGCAACTACGCCGAGCGCGTGGGTGCTGGTGCCCCCGTGTACCTTGCGGCAGTTATGGAGTACCTGGCTGCTGAAGTCCTT